>NW_024082037.1:92965-110183 GCF_003009895.1 Hyaena hyaena | reverse complement strand
AAAAAGGGGGGGGGGGGGGGGATGGTTGGAAGCAAGAGAACAGCCAACCCATGACTACAATGGATAAATCTCTCAACTGAAAGATTAGAGACTTCTTTTACTTTCCTGGAAGCTCCTTGCTCATGTAATTTAATGACAGCCTGCATTTTGGCCCACGCAACCACTTACCTGTAGAAACCTGAGGTCAGAAATTATATCCTATGAGAATGCCCACAGCAGAAATAGCTAGTCTCAACCACTGAGTAAATACTCGCCAAATACCTAGAATGGCTAATATAGTCATTCATTGAAAAATATGAGGGGCGCCTGGGTGGCTCAGTCCCTTAAGCGTCCAACTTTGGATAAGGTCATGATCTCACAGTTTGTGGGTTCGAGCCCTACATTGGGCTCTGTGCTAACAGCTCGGAGCCCGGAGCCTGCTTTGGATTCTGTATCTCTCTCTCTCTCTCTCTCTCAAAAATAAATAAATCTTTTAAAAATTAAAAAAAATATGAAGAAACCATCACAACTCTCCAGAAACATGAAAAAAAATTAGCTACATATCAGAGAAGTACTAAAATGAATAAACAAAACATTTCAACCTAGTAGAAAGAAAAAGAATGCTGAACACAAAAAGGATGGTCAAATTAAAATATTGATTAGCATCTGCAGAGATTTCTAACATTATGTAGTATCCATAAACTAAGAAGAGGATATAGGAGAAATCACAAAATGGAAAGATTTTTGATACATTAAAGATATATCTGTTGGGCTTCTGGTTCCACATGTAAGGAGCTTGGAAGTTGCCCACCACAGCTACCTCTTAACAAGTAAAAATCTGAACACACTGAGCAATCAACTCTTCTTGGATCTCTAAAAGAGGGAGGACACAGGGAAAACCACTGGCTCCAAGACTGAAGAGACAGACAGGCTAATACCTGGAGTCATGACTTATGAAGCCCAGAGACACATAAGAGAATTCAAAGGTTCATTGGGATTCCAAGAGAAATTAGATATCTTGACAGTGTGATCACCAGGAATAAACAATTCTAGTGGTCCATCCTCTGCATCTTTTGCGGGTTGTTCCTGTCCAATTCCACTTAAATCCCAGACATTCAGTCTGTGATCAGTACCACTGAAAGCCAAAATAGTTTCCTTGTGAGGGGAGCACTGAACTTGGAATATTTCGTCCTTAGGCGATTCAAAGGAATGCAACTTAAGTTTCAGATTTCTCAGATCCCACAGGCAACAGTCTTGTCAGCTGATCCTGTGGCAAGAATGAACTCACTATAAGGAATGAAAGACAGTGGTCAGTTCACTTCAGCAGTGTGAGCATCAACTGAGTGGCTCGGTTTGAAAATATGATTTGAAGGAATATTCCAGACTATAAGTTTCTGATCATCAGCAACTGACCCAAACAGAGACCCACGGAGCAGATGCCAGGAAACATTTACTCCTGCTGTCTGCCCTGTAAAGGTGGTCTTCACATCCACAACTTTTCCTTCCTTGGAACAGTACTGATGTCTCAGAGGCAGATGATATCGTTATTTTAAGCACTAAGTAAGTGCCCAGTGAGATTTTGGTTCCAAGAGAGCCCATAGCTTTCCTTCTGATGTCCACAGAGACACAAGTCTGGGCTGCATTCTCCAGAAGGGTCTGGTTTGGAAGGATGTTTTGTATAGTCAAAAACAAGAACATCACTGGATAGAGTCTTTGTTGTCATGCTGCAAGGGTTCTGGGGCATAGAGCATGTCTTGTTTACTTCTCCTTTATGATTGATCTTGATTTCTATTCCAATGTTTCCACTAACTGAGCCAAAACCTCTTAAATTCTCCTTTCTCACTGTCATAGTGGGGGGCATCAACCTGAGCATCACCCTTAGGGAGCCGCTCCCTGGCTGTCACAAGGAGGTTTTGTTCATCCTACATTATGTATTCCCAGGACAAGTCCATGAATACTGAAATCTTTCCCTTCTGGTCTGTTTTCACCTGGAAGCCATTGTGCACTTAGGCTAAGCCATTCCAGAGCATGGGTCATCTCCAAATCATGAAGAAAAGAAGAAAAGGGGTGCTCTTTTTTCCACATTTTGTACTCTTTGTTGATCACATGTTCTTCCACTGCGTCATCAAAGGTTGCTTCCTTGTCGGCCAAGGCCAGCAGGTAACTAGCGGGGAGGGGGGTGGGATCCTGGGGTCGAGCTCTGCATGCAGGCTTTACTGTTTTCCTCCAAACTAAAGATATTTAAACTGAGATCATGATCTTCACTTTCACCCATATCCCTTAACTAATAGGACGGCACAGTATAGGCCAAATATCCTGAATCATTTTGATGCTTTCATTTCCTTCCCCTATTTTATCACCAAGTCCTACTGATATTATAGCTTAAACTACTATAAGGTGTCACTGTTCTTCCTGGGGACCGCCAACATGGATCTCTAAGTGGTGGACCCATGTTGTCTAGTTGTACCTCCCAATGCATGTTCCTTGCTGCATTCTACAGGATCTTTTTTAAATGGAGTTTATTACAATCACCTCCTTTCTCTCCCACTTCAATTTAAAAAACTTCAATGGGATTCTCTGTTGCTTAAAAATGTTCTGCATGATCTATTGCCTACTAATGTTTTAAGTCTTATCTTGTACCTGCAGCCCTCAAATTTCTCAATTTCTTTATTTTCTTTGCACACTTTAGCCTTGAATAATCCAACCTTTATCACTCATCTTCGCTGTTTTCATCTGTATATGTATGTGTGCATGTGTGTTTATACATATATTTATGTGTGTAGATGTATATATACTTACATTTTTTCTCTTTTACTTGTTTAAAAAATATTAAATTATTTAAGCATGAGGAAAATTACAGAAATATATGATGCCAGTGGTACCCACTACCCATATATAAAAGACGTATCATTGTCAAAACTGCTACACATCACTTTTAAAAAAATAAAATGTTTTAGATATAGTTAATGTTCTTTTAAAATTTCTTTCCAATTCCATTCCTCTCGTTCTTTCCCAAGAGGCATCCACTGTTCTGAAATTTGTGGTTCCACAAATCCATGTATATATTTATTACCCCTTTATTTTCTTTCCCCACCCCCTCTTTCTGATGAAAACAGCAATCTCTTGCAATGTAACTTTCCATTGTCACATGAAAGTAATCTCATTATATTTATAATTCTGCAAGAAGTTTTCACTCAATGTTATAATGTTGATATTCACAAATATCAATATGCATAGCAAAATGTATTCATTAACACTGGAAATATTCACCTTTCCTCTGTCGATGAAATATTTATTTTTTGCTGGCCTTTATTTGTTATTATAAACAATGTCTCCATGTGCATATATGTAAGAGTTTCTCCCAAATACCCACTGTACATAGATGGATATTACTGTATGTACCAATTCAACATTGTTACATATTAGCAAATTGCTTTTCAACATCGCTGTAGGCACTTACACTTAAAGCAGCAATATTTAACTTTCCACCTCCTCATACCCACAGTATTGATGATTGTGAGATCGCATCTAACATCTTAAATTGTTCTTATGTGATTACTAGAGATTAAATTGCTTTTCATATGGGTGTTAGACATTTGAATTTCTTCTTCTTATATTGACTCTAGACGTCTGTTGCCCATTTGATTTTTCTTTTGGGTTAGTCTGTCCTGTTGATCACATACATGTATTCTCTAAGCATTCTTCGAACTTCTCCTGAGCTCCTTCTGTATGTTGCAAATATCATCTCCCAAACTGTAGGCTATTTTAAAACTTAGTTCATTTAGCAAAGTATTTTTAGACATACGGAATTTTTAAAAATATAATGTCAAATATACCAACATTTAAGATTTTATTTTTTATGGTTGTTTCTTGTTCAAGAGACCTTATCTCACCATGGTATTCTCATACATTTTTCTCTAAGCATTTTAAAAGTTTCCTTTTCATATTTAGAGCACTAGTCCATGTGGAATTTACTCAGTATGCAGGGTAAGATGGGGATCTAATCTCCAAATCAAATTGTTAAATATCTGAAAGCAACTTATCAAACAGAACAAAGATGGACAAACTGAGGCCCAAGGACCAGCTGCCTATTTTTGTAAATAAAGTATTACTGGAAGACACCTTTTTTCTTCTTTTATACATTATATTTCACTACTTTTGTGCTATAATAAGCAGCTGAGTAGTTGTGAAAGAGATAGTATCTAAGATAGTTACTACCCAGACCTTTAAGAAGAAATTTGCCAGTCCTCAGAATACTTAATCATTTCTTTATTGTTTTATAAAAACTGGAACTTGTTATATACCAAGATTCAATAAAGGGTTTGCTTCTAGATTCCCTCTTCTGTTCTGTTTGCCTATCAGCCCACTCCACTGTAAACAACACACTATTCAAATTTCTATAGCTTTATAACATATTTGGTTACCTGGTATAGCAATCTCTCTCCACTTATCTCCCATCTGACCCTGCTCTAAAATTTTCATGACTATTATCAGACTTTTATTCATTTGTCTGAATTTGAGATCACTCTGCTAAGCTCTGTGAAAAGCACATTTAGATATTTATTTACATTTAAGAAGATCTGGCATCTTTAAGATACTGAGTCTTTTATCCATGAAATGAGATATATCTCTATTAATACAAGCTTTCTATTATGTACTTTGTAAAATATTAAAGTTTTCTCTGTGATTGCTTTGTACAACACTGGTCGATTGATTTTTAGACACGTTCACACTCTCTTCTTTCTGTCTCTCACCTCCCGTATTTTCTTATTCCATTTCTGCGCCGCACAATGGATAATTTTCTCTGATCCATCTTTCAGCTCATTAAATCTCTCCTTAAATGTGCCTAATCTGCTATTTAACATTCACTGAGTTTTTTCATATCAAGGGCTATAATTTTATTTCTAAAAGTTTTATTTGATTCCTTTTAAAATATGGCCATTTCTCTCACAGTTTCCTTTTTTTTCTAATCCTTATTTTATCCATGTAATCCTTTCAACATATTTACTTTATTGTACATTTCAAATGACTCTAGCCACTCACATCATGGGGATTCTTAATTTTGATCTCCTTCCTAATGCTGATCCTCTCATGGGAATCTAATATGCTCTTTATTATGATGAAGTTCCTACAGAATGGTTTTTAATTTCCTCCTGCCAAGTGCCTTGTGTACGTTCATGTGTGTATCTTTTGCAATTGTTTGTGTTACTGGTTAGACTAATCTCACAGTAATTTCACCACCTTGAGGATTGCAGCAACATGTTGGTATTTAGATTAGGACTTCATGCCAGTGCCTCTCACAAGAGCCACATAGAATCCCAGGACAGAATCAAGCTTCATCACTTTGCCTTTTATTGATTCTACCTTCCTTCAAGTTTCTCTACCCCTTTCAAAGACCCAATGGGCACATCTCTTCCAGCCTCATAGGTATTAAGTATCCAGGCTCAATTCACTTCTGGCATTTCCCCAGATCTTGGCTGTATCACCTCACAGGTTTTAAGACTCTGCTTTATTTCTACCATAAGGGGTTACATCGTCTTTCTTTTGACATTACTAATATTTATTTCATTGTTATCATTGTTACATCTTGCTCACCATTTTTTTAATGTTTATTTATTTATCGAGAGAGAGGGAGAGAGAGAGAGAGAGAGAGAGAGTGAGAGAGCATGCACATACAGGGGAGGGACAGAGAAAGAGGGAGAGAGAGGATCCTAAGCAGGCTCCTCACTGTCAGTGAAGAACCCGATGTGGGGCTCAGTCTCATAAAATAGATGTGAAATTGTCACGTGAGCAGAAATCAAGAGTTGGACACTTAACCAACAGAGTCACAAAGGCACTCCAGTTACTCAACAGTTTTTACGTACTTACAACAAAGTCCACCTTCACTCTGGCACTGTAGTGCTAGAAAAAGAATTGCCAGGTAAATAGGACTTGTCCTTCAGACTTCAACTTTTCAAGAAAAGATCCCCTCACCTGACCCCCCAGGCTAGGTCAGATGTCCTGTGACAAGCTCTTATCACATTGTTATCAGTACTGTAAACAACACTTGTCTTAAAGCTGGATCACCATCTTCCACCCATCTTTCTTTCCTCAAGGAACTATTATTTCAGAACCTTCTCTGGCTATCCCCACCCCTGGAACCTGGCAGGTCAGGGCCAATTTTCCATTGCAGTGGTCTTCCTCCTAACCTTGGATCTTAGACCTCACAGATGGATATGGGAATCCAGCTTTTTTAAGTTTGTTCAGGTTTTCCACAGCAAAACTTGCGGAATAACAAAGACTGAGGCAGTGTGGCCAAGCTGTTCTATAGGCAAACAAAATATACTTACAAAACATTTTGGAGGCGCCTGGGTGCCTCAGTCGGTTAAGCGTCTGACTTTGGCTCAGGTCATGTTCTCACGGTTCTGGGTTCGAGCCCCACATCGGGCTCTGTGCTGACAACCAGCTCAGAGCCTGGAGCCTGTTTTCAGATTCTGTGTCTCCCTCTCTCTCTGACCTCCCCTGCTCAGGCTGTCTCTCTCTCTCTCTGTCTCTCTCAGAAATAAATAAACATTAAAAAAAAACATTTTGATACTTTGCTTTTCTGCATTTGAAATGCACAGGAGAACACACAAATGAATAAATATATGATTGAAAGCGATTTCTATTTCCACCACAATATACTAAAAAGGTGAGGATTAATTTCACATACTCCCTATTAACATGGTATCTTATTTTAAAAGACATTTTACTAAGTAAGTATAGAAAAACAGTTAAAATTGAAGTTAATATTTAATACAAATTTTATGGTACAACCATAATTATAAGGTGATAATTATGACAGTTATAATAGTTGATGATATATGCTGTGGATATAATAAAATAGATAAATACATTGAATAGAAGTTTTTTTAAGGCATATATCTTTATTTGGGAGGCCTGTATCCAATAAAAATAAAATATGTTCAGGTACTCAACAGAAAAAATATTAAGTTTTTTTATTTTTGAGAGTAAGAGAGAGAGAATCCCGAGCAGGCTCTGTGCTGTCAGTGGTCAATCCCATGAACCGTGAGATCATGACCTGAGCCAAAATCAAGAGTCAGACATTAACCAACTGAGCCACCCAGGTGCCCCAAGATAAACATAAATGCAAATAGATATTATGCAGTAATTGATAAAGAAAAGTTCGCACAAAGAAAGAAGTAGGAAAATTATGTAAAACAATAAAGTAATTTAGAATCAACAGAAGAATAGCCAAAAGAATCATATTTTATTCATGATTTAATAATTTATTAATATCCACATTAACAACTATTATTAAATATTATTAATTAATATTTAATTTAGAAATTAAATATACATAGTATGTCTTCTAAATGACTTGCATTATAAAGGAAACTAAAACTAAAATTAGGGATTTTTTTAAATGAGTACAATCGAGAGTATTCTGTACATGTCATCTATAGCATTTAGAGGGAAAATATATTCTTTGTTTCACTTACTAGAAAATAAATTAGCAGGGAACTTTTAGTACAGGATAGAAGTGGTACAGAATATTACTACAGAGTACTAAAAATAAGTTAACTAAACATTCAAAATAAAAGTTAAAAAACAAAAAGAAAATATGAAATAATAATAATAAATAAAACCAGAGAGCTAGTCTTAAAACAGAAAAGCAGATGAAAGATACAATCTGGACTACCTGACAAAAATAATATATAAGAATAACTTAAAAGGTAATGTAATTATAGACAGAAATCTTTAAAATGCAAATACTGGGGCACCTGGGCAGCTCAGTCAGTTGGGCTTCCGATTTAACTCAGGTCATGATCTCCCACTCCGTGGGTTCAAGCCCCATATTGGCTCACTGCTATCAGCACACACCTCACTTCAGATCCACTGTCCCCCTCTCTCTATGCCCTTTCCTACATGTGCGGTCTCTCTCTCAAAAATAAATACATATTTCTTTTATTTTAAAAATTAAAATACAAACACTCTCTGTCAAAGAGTTTGAAAATCAATTGAGATATATATATATTATATATATATAATATACAAACGAATGTATGTATGTGTATATATAAAATCAACTAATGTATATAAAATGCATATATACATGCATGGATATCAATTTGTGTATTAATATATGACATATATCAATGCATATTTTCAAGATAACCAAAGAAAGAAAAAATATCAATCCTTATATATGTGCAAACCACCTAAAAATGTGAAAAAAACCTTCATCGATAAGTAGCAAAGTTATATAAATTTTATGAAACAAAAGTGAAATGATATTTAAACTGGAACATTCAGAAGAGAAATCAGCAATCAAGGTTATTGAAAGTAAAAAATGTATTAAAATGTATAAATTCAAGAGGAACTTCATAAGCAAGAGAGAGCGAGAGAGCATAGAACTGTAGAATGTTTTGATGATTATCTTTTTAAAAAATTTTTTAATGTTTATTCATTTTTGAGAGAGACAGAACACAAGCAGGGGAGGGGCAGAGAAAGAGGGAGACACAGAATCTGAAGCAGGCTCCAGGCTCTGAGCTGTCAGCACAGAGCCCGACTGGGGCTCAAACCCACAAAATGCCAGATCATATCTGAGCCCAAGTCAGATACTTAACCAACTGAGCCACCCGGGCACCCCTATGATTTTCTTTTTTATTTCCTCCAAAAGTACTGACACTGTGTAGTTTAAGGAAAATACAATAAAATCAATGCCTCAATAAAGGGCTGACACTCAGCTCTCCCACTGACAGTTATTCTGGCACTGGAATGTCCATCATAAATCAATGACAGTATTATTGACTTTAACTTTGACAGTGGAGTAAACAATTATTAGAGCTGACTCCCTAGTCCTATGCTGAGAGGTATCTAGTGAGGAATTTGAGAGTTATTTATGCCACAAAGGATGAGATAGAGAAAAATGAATTTCCTTTACAAATATGTAAATATAAAGAAATATCTTGAGCCTATATGCTTAAAATAAATTCGGATGGGGTAAAAACCTCTCCAGCTAATTCAGGTCAGTTGGTTCTTTCCACCGTCACATTGCATAAGGGAGTAAGTGCAACCGGGGAGGAGCAGAGGCTTGGAAAGTGCAGAAATACATTGTCTTCCTGCCTCGGGATCTGAGAAATGGCAGCTGCCTACTAGTTAATAACAGAATCCTACCCTTATTACAACCAGGAAGGTTGGACCCTTCCTGAAGTTAACAACCGAAATGGGGAAAATAATGAAAACATGCTGAAGGACACAACTGAAAACCCCAAGAAATCAACAGAATTGTTCCAGGAGGTTGGAAGAAGTACAGATGCAAAATGGGAGCATTGAGATAAGGCCCATCGTGGCACATAGAAAAGGCAACTACTGCTTTCTCTGCAAAATACATGGCAGGGAAAATGAATTTCTAGAGCCATCTTGAGAAGGAAAGAATTGGAAAAATGAGGACCATATTAAAATTATGTGAAGAGATTACTGAAAGTGAGCACAGGGGTGCCCGGGGGGCTCAGTTGGTTAACCTTTCCAGTCTTGATTTCAGCTCAGGTCATGATTTCACAGTGTGAGATCAAGCCCCAGATCAGGCTCTGCACTGACAGCATGGAGCCTGCTTGTGTGAATCTCTCTCCCCTCTCTCTCTGCCCCCCCCACGCTCTCTCTCTCTCTCTTTCTCAAAATAAATAAATATTTTTAAAAAATAAAGTGACAAATCATATATAAAGACAACTTTCCACTGAAGTTTCTGAATACTTTTAATTAATGAACCTATAAAACATAGAGAAAATTCAGTGAGTTCCCGTCATTTCTATCAAGCTGAGACCATTCTAGGCAGTTGAGATTCATAGGACTAATGTGCCTTCCCCATCCTTAAAAGTGAGAGACTTATCCAAGTATTTTAAGCCTGGGCCTAGGAATTAAGCCCAATACACTGACACCAAAAGCTTCAAGCTTCCATGTTAGAAGAAAGTGTCCTTTAGGTTTCTAAGGAAACAGAAATTTTAGGTTTGAATCTTGACTGGGGCTGAATTGAATTAAAAAACTCATCAGGATCTGAACCAGGAGACAGGAACAGAAAATGATACAGGTTAAAAATAATATATCTGCTTTGGCCACCAAAGAAGATACAATAATAGTCAAGAGCCACAATTTGCCAGCTGCATAATTCTTTCAATTATATTGTATCATTTTAAAGAATGAATTATTCCCAGTCACAACTGCCACGTATGAATTAACTGGAGGCAGAGAAACAGATTCCGAGCACTTCAAAAGACATGCCTCAGGGAGATTCAAATGCACAGTGGAAAATATTTTCGAAAGCTCACACAACATCTCTTAGGCAGCAATAGTGAAGTTTCTAAGTAATTCATGGCTGATTCTAGAGCCCGTATGTGTGTGCATAAATACACAATCGTATTTGCCAATGTATAGCATATATACATATTATAAGAGACTAGACATAGATTACATCAATTAAGAGTTCCCCACATAAGAATGAAATCTAAATTGAAGAGAAAACAAGAAATTCCCTGGAGCCTAGTATATTTTTAAAAGTGATAACGTAGCCAAATAGCACATCTCAATAAAAAAAGCAAATAATCCTAGTTAGCTATGCCAAATATGGCAGAGGATAAAACAAAAGGAGATCGAACCCTAAGGTCTCAACACTCATCATCAGTAAAATTTATCCTATGAGTTTTAAGTTAAGGAAGAAAAATAAAAAGCAATCAGGATATAGGGTATTTTAGCTTTTCATTTTTTTGAAGAAAAATCTCCATTTAATATTGCATTGATCACTTTTACTGTATGGTTTTTAAAGGCTCTTCCATCAATTATGAAAGCATACAAATACTTATACACATTTTTAAACTAGTAGACTTTATTTTTTAAAGAAAATGTTTAGGTTTACAGAAAAATAGAGCAGAGGGCACAGAAAGTTCTAGTAATGCCTTCCCTACCTTCCACACACAGTTTTCCTTGGTAGTACAGTCTTGCACGGATGTGGTATATTTGTTATGATTGATGAGCCAACATAGATACATTACTTACTAAAGTCCATAATTTACATATGGTTTGCTCTCTGTATTTTATATTCCCTGAGTTTTGACCCATGTTTAATGACATGTGTCTGTCATTTCTGTACCACACAGACTAGCTTCACTGTCCATAAATCCCCTGGGCCCCACCTATTCATCCCTTACTCCTCCTTGCCCCTAACCCTCTAGCAACCACTTTCCTCTCTCAATAGTTTTGCATTTTCCAGGATGTCATATATAGAGAATCATAAAATATGTAGCCTTTTCAGATTGGCTTCTTTTGCTTAACAATAGGCTTTTAGGATTCATCTTTGTCCTTTTATAGCTTAAGAGCTCATTTCTTTTTATATCTGAATAATATTCCATTATATGGATGTACCAGTTTGTTTATCCATTTACATATTCACGGAAAACTTGGTTCCTTCCAGTTTTTGGCAGTAACACATAAAGTTTTCTGAAACATTCACGTGCAAGTTTTATATGGACCCTTCAGCAGTTATGAAAGCACGTAAAGTATATTTTAATCATCATATAGTTTGAAGGAAAAAAAAGTTTTTCTTGTATCCCAAAGTATCTTAGCCATGTTGTCCATATCAGATCCATGAAATTTGGTCTTGCAGTAGGTACTGGGATTGAAAGAGGGAATTAAAGAAAATTCACAGAGGCTCGTAATTAGAAGGAACAGTGATGGTCGTCTGGGTGTTAGTTCCTGTGTCCTTGAACCCCATGTTTGGGTTCTCCTACATATCTCTCTTACTCACACAGCTTCTGCTGACCAAACTTTCCTAGTCTGGCATGCTCTGCATTTTAAAAATATTACTTTTTGGATTGCACCATCCGAATTTCTATTTCTTAGGGCTATACAAAAATAGTAGATTTAATCATTTTCCTGGCAGCCTTGAGATTTTTGGAGACATTTTTATATTTTACCAGTTCCTTCAAACTTTCTTCTTGGGGTATACGTCTCAGTCTTTACATCAGCATGAACCATTCATGATTCTAGTTGAAGTATACCTCAATTCTCTGCACTATTTCTACATAAATGAAAGAAATTGATATGTCATCCTAAAAGGTTAATTAAACAACACACAACAATAAAATTCTGTGGTATTTGTTGCATTGTTTTTAAAGCCAAAATCAAGCTATGAATATGGAAAAAACAAACCCATTGTTTATAGATCCTGCTTGTTATTGGCACTGTCTAGTAGGAAGATGAATAAATGCAGACATAATCTTAAAACCTCTACAAAAAACTTTAAGGAGGCTATTTCAATTTAAAGGTGTAGGGGGAAGTAGGATATATATCATTTGATTTATTAACAAAATTTCAAAATTCCACTGTAAATTCATTTTGTGAAAAATAAAACAATCACAAAAAGAAAAAGAAAAGAAAGAAAGAAAAAGTAAAAGAAACCCATGCAGACATGAAGTGGGTTAAAATCACAATCACTGTATTAATTATGATGGATTCAGTGGATCCCAGGTTAGAAATAGCAGGAGAGTGAATTAATAAATTAGAATAAAAGTTCTAGAAATTCTTCCAAATATAAAAATTTAATATATGGAACAAATTCATATAGGAAAAATAAGAGAAAATAAGAAATAAGAAAAGATATGAGAAGTCTACCAAGCAAATTAAAGAACACATAAGAAAATATTGATAAAAAAAATAGAGAAAATAAAGAAAAAATCCCTGACCTAAGGTCAAAGGACATACTTAATAGTAAAATTATTGAACAAGTAACAACTTCACTACACATAGGCAGGCAGATATTTTTTAAATAAATGCAAAAGAGATAAAACAAGTATCCAAAAAGGGAAATCATAAGAAACACAAAACAATAGTATCAGCTACAATCAACCTGTTCTCTGAAGCGCAAGAACAAAATTCATGAAAATATACAGAAAAATAAGGAGAAAACTTTACACACAAGAAAGAAAGCTACAGAGATAATAATAGAAATGGAAACAAAAGCCAATTAGAGAGAATCAAAAAAGCCATAAATTGGTTATTTGAAAAGAGGGACAGAATTGGTAAACCTCCGGCAAGCTGAACCAAGAAAATAAACAAACAAAAAAGCCTGAATTGTAAATATCAGAAATGAAAAAGGAATCTATAGATTCGAATCTATAGATTCCAAGACATTACAGTCTTAAGAGGATTCTATGAAACAATTTATGGCAACAAACAGGAAAATTTAGATTAAGTGAACTAATTTCTAGACAGAAACACAATTTACCACTACCAATACAAGAATAAACTGAGTGTCTTAATAGTCATAAATTTATAAAGGAAATGCAATCTGTAATTAATTAATTAATTAATTAATCTGTAAAATCTTCACACACACACACACACACACACACACACACACACAAAACTACATCAAGCACCAATAGACCTGCCATGGGAATTACAATTCTAAACTTTTATAGAAAAAAATGTAACCAATCTTACACAATTTCTTCCAGATAACTTGTTTAAATGAGGAAACTTTTGTCAATTTTATTATTCTAACCTTGATTTCTAAGAAAAAAATAACAGCTAAGGGCATTTTTAAGGATATAAAATCAGGGATCAATTTCTCTCAAATTCATACACATGAATATAAATCAAAGGCAACCATGCATAAAAATGACAATACGTTTGAATCTTGAACGACTGCAGAGATTAGGAGTGCCAACCCTCCACACAGTTGAAAATCTGCATATAAAAGAGGGGGCAAGATGGCGGAGAAGTAAGGAGCTCCGTACTTGCACTCGCACCCATACATCACACAAAAAGATCTGAAGCCATTGGAAACCTTACAAAACCTGAGCAATTGGGAGAAAAAGGACGCAGGATCCACTGAGAGAGCCTTCTAACGTGAGTGCGAACCGGGGAAGATAAAATCGGGCCGGGATCGGAGACTCCAGGGTGGGAGGCAATCCCCCTCTACCCTCTACGGGGAGTGAGAGGGGAAAACGAGAGAGTCCGAAACAGAAAAACCACCACTTGGGGCATAGAAAGACCATACTTGACAAATACCTGCACGCCAGGTCCCCTCGCGCAACTGGTTCTAGGGGGGCTGAGCACACAAACTGCTTCTTTGTGTGGGCTCCTGGCAGCTGGACCTCAGGGTAGCGGCGCGCCTGCCGCCATTGTCCTCCCGGGCGGCTGGGGCCCCTGGAAGAGACGCGCGGACACTGGGCACCCACGCGCCTGGCTGGCTGGGGCTCTAGAGGGAAGGCAAAGAGCTAAAAACTGGGAAATTTGCCTGTGAGTTCGTGTTTCCGGTTACGAGCCATAGAGGTACCTGGTTTTCCTCACTCTAGCGGGCTCGGGGCACCCGGCAGGCAAGCCCCCGCCCATGCTCGCCGGCCGACCCAGAGAAGGAAGCAGCGATTCTGACTCCGCCCCCAGAGCTCGGCAGGGAGCCTGGAATTGCCCCGAGGGGGTTGCCGGGGAAGCTGTGTCTAAGGCAATCTCAGCGGGGCGCGCGGACTGGGATTTGGAGATTGGAACTGGCCTGGGATGAAGAGTGCAACCAACTTTGGCTGCGCCCCCGGTACGGGGAGTTTACACGCCCAAAAAAGCGAGGTGCAGCGCTTGCTTCAAGAAGGGACTGGAGCACCGTCACTCTCCTCCCCACAACCGCCAAGGCAGAGCTCCCGCCTGAGGCGTTGGATCCCGCCACGCCCATCCCTGCCTGAGAGGTGCCCTCCTCCCCTCTTTTCTTTTTTCTTTTTTCTTCTTCTTTCTCTTTTCTCTCTTTTTTCCCCAGAACACTGACCTGATTAACTCTGGTCCCTGGCTTGCTTAAACAATCACAACGAGTCCATTCTGTAGATGTAAATTCTACACCTACCGACATCTTCATCTCTTTCTCTCAGGAGTAATTAGACTATATAGTTTCTCTGGATAATTCCAGCACCCTGCTCTCACCTATCCAACCATATTCTACCCTTTACCTCTTTGAAAAAAACTTCTTATCCCTTCTGCCTGTTCATTCTATTTCCAATTAGCCTCATCCCCGCCCTGTCTTCTCTCTCTTTCTCTACGCTGTTCAACCAGCACTGCATACACACAGCTATTTTTTTTTTGTAAGTAATTATTTTATTAATTGAACTGGAATACTTCCCTACTGGGTTACTTAATTATTAACATAATAGCTATTCTTTTTTTTTCTTTTTACAGTTTATTGTCAAATTAGTTTCCACATAACACCCAGTGCTCATCCCCACAAGTGTCCTCCTCCATGCCCATCCCCCCTTCCCCCTACATCCATCAGTTCTCAGTTTTTGTCAGCATTCAAGAGTCTTTCATGGTTTGCCTCTCTCCCTTTCCCCCACCATTTACCCCCTTCTTCTCCCCCATGGTCCTCAGTTAAGTTCCTCCTACTCCTCCTATACGTGCAAACATATGATATTTGTCCTTCTCTGCCTGACTTATTTTACTCAGCATAACACCCTCAAGGTCCATCCATGTTGCTACACATGGCCAGATTTCACTGTTTCTCATTGCCATGTAGTATTCCATGGTATAGATAAACCACATCTTCTTGATCCATTTGTCCATTGATGGACACTTAGGCTCTTTCCATGTTTTGGCTATTGTTGAGAGTGCTGCTATGAACTGCATACACACAACTATTTAACTGTAGCTGGGAAATCCAGGTATATGCTTTAAACTGTTCTTTGTCCATCGGTTTTCTTCTTTTTTCCTTTTCTTTTCTCCTTTTTGACCCTTTTATGTATTTTAAACTCCATATTATTTGCCCTCCCTCCTCCGTCTTTTCTCTTAACTTTTTCCTTTTCCTTCTCGCTTTGCATGTTAGTGGAATTAGCCTGTGCGTTTGTGTGCTCCTGCTCCCTGTGTGTTTGTCTGTCTGTTTTCTTTTCCAGGGCTACCTCAAGAAACAAGCCAGAGTACACAAGGTAGAGAGTCCCAAACATCACTACGAATAGGAAAATAAAATAACCAAGGTCCCAACAAGAGAGACCAAGAGATACCATTTAAAAAACACTGTCTGAAAGGATACGCCATGGACAGTCAAAGAGTCTTCTTGGATATAGCAGCACTCATATATACAGAGAGGATAACAGGTCTTTAAAACCACCAAGAGCCTGAAAGCTAACTAAAATGATGAAACGAAAGAGCTCTCCTCCAAAGAAACTCCAAGAAGAAATGACAGCTAATGAACTGCTCAAAACAGATATCAGCTGCATAACTGAACAAGATTTTCGAATAATAATGGTAAAATTAACAGCTGGGCTTGAAAAAAACATAGGGGACATCAAAGAAACTATGACTACAGACAGAATGGAAAATAAAAAGAGGCATGAAGAATTAAAAAATGTGATAAATGAAACACATAATAAATGAGAGGCCTCCAAGGCACGGATTGAAGGGCAGAAAGGAGAATAAGTGATTTAGAAGACACCATGATAGAAAAACAAGAAGCTGACAAAAAAAGAGACAAACTGATCCAGGAACAGGAAAGAAGAATTCGAGAGCTCAGCGACATGGTCAAACGCAACAATATCCGTATCATAGGAATCCCAGAAGGGGCAGAGAGAGGGAAAGGTGCTGAAGGAATCCTGGAACAAATTATAGCAGAAAACTTCCCCGACCTGGGGAAGGAAGTAAATTTTGAAATACAAGAGGCTCAGAGGACTCCCCTCAGATTTAATTTGAAATGATCTTCTGTACAGCATATCATAGTGAAACTGGCAAAATACAAGGACAAAGAGAGAATTTTGAAAGCAGCTAGGGAGAAAAGGGCCCTAACATACAAATGGAAACCTATCAGAGTGGTGACAGACCTATCTACTGAAACTTGGCAGGCCAGAAAGGAATGGCAGGAGATCTTCAATGTGATGAACAGTACAAATATGCAGCCAAGAATCCTCTATCCAGCAAGTCTGTCCTTCAAAATAAAAGGAGAGAAAAAAACCTTTCCAAATAAACAGAAATTGAAAGAATTTATCACCACGAAGCCAGCCCTACAAGAAATCCTGAGGGGGACGCTCTGAAGGAAAGGTTGCAAGGAACAAAGATACCAGAGACACCACCACAAACATGAACCCTACAAAAGATACAAAGACTCTAAACCCACATATTTCAATAATAACACTGAATGTAAATGGGCTGAATGCTCCAATCAAAAGACATAGGGTAGCAGAATGGATTAAGAAACAAAATCCATCAATATGCTGTCTACAAGAAACTCATTTTAGAC
>NW_024082037.1:0-90139 GCF_003009895.1 Hyaena hyaena | reverse complement strand
ACAGTATGGGAAAAGATAGTTGCAAACGACATATCAGATAAAGGGTTGATATCCAGAATCTATAAGGAACTCACCAAACTCCACACCCGAAAAACAAACAACCCAGTGAAGAAATGGGCAGAAGATATGAACAGACACGTCTCAAAAGAGGACATCCAGATGGCCAACAGACACATGAAACGATGCTCAGCATCCCTCCTCATCAGGGAAATACAAATCAAAACCACACTGAGATACCACCTCACGCCAGTCAGAGTGGCTAAAATGAGCACATCAGAGAACTCTAGATGCTGGCGAGGATGTGGAGAAACACGCACCCTCCTACACTGTTGGTGGGAATGGAAACTGGTACAGCCCCTCTGGAAAACAGTGTGGAGGTTCCTCAGGAAACTAACACTAGAACTCCCCTATGACGCAGCAATAGCACTGCTAGGAATTTACCCAAGGGATACAGAAATGCTGATGCATAGGAGCACATGTACCCCAATGTTCATAGCAACACTCTCCACAATAGCTAAAACATGGAAAGAGCCTAAGTGTCCATCAACGGACAAATGGATCAAGAAGATATGGTTTATCTATACCATGGAATACTACATGGCAGTGAGAAACAATGAAATCCGGCCATGTGTAGCAACATGGATGGACCTTAAGGATGTTATGCTGAGCGAAATAAGTCAGGCATAGAAGGACAAATATCATATGTTTGCACGTATAGGAGGATTAGGAGGAACTTAACTGAGCAACAAGGGGGAGAAGAAGGGGGGAAATGGTGGGGGAGAGGGAGAGAGTCAAACCATGAGAGACTCTTGAATGGTGACATAAACAGAGGACCGATGGATGGTGGGGGGGAGGGAGGGATGGGCATGGAGGAGGACACTTGTGGGGATGAGCACTGGGTGTTATGTGGAAACTAATTTGACAATAAACTATTTGTAAAAAAAAAAATCTGCATATAACTTTGACTCTCCCAAAACTTAACTATTGGTAGACTATGGTTAACTGGAAGCCTTACCAAGAACGTAAGTAGTCGATTAACACATATTTTGTATATTGTGTGTATTGTATACTTTATTCTTGAAATAAAGTAAGCTAGATAAAAGAAAATGTTATTAAGAAAATAAGAAAAAATACACCTACAGCACTGTACTGTATTTATTAAAAAAAAAATCCACATATAAGTGGACCCACGCAGTTCAAAGCTGTCCTTCAAGAAGCAACTGTATTTCACCAGCAAGTAGAACTGGTTCAAGAAATGCAAGGTTGGTTTACTATCTTAAAATAGGTCAGTGTAATTTTTCATGTTAAAAGGAAAAATATAGCATATATAAAAGGTTCTATAATGTAATAATAATATATATCATTATATAATAATGATATATATTTCTGGGTATATCTATCCTTATAGCAATACCACAGTATCTTAACACATTAACAATATTTAAATCTGGGCAGCAGGTAATGTAAATCATCTAAAAATTTTCTTATTTAACTTTGTTTGGCTTATCTACATCACTTACATTTCCAAGTGCAGAGCGTGCTTGGGATTCTCTGTCTCTCTTTCTGTCTCTGTCTCTCTCTCTGTCTCTCTCTCTTTCTCTTCCTCTCCCCCACTTGTGCAGCATGCTCTCATTCTCTCTCTCTCTCAAAATAAATAAATTAAAAAACAACATGCTGGAATTTTGACTGTATTTCATTAAAAGTACAGATAAACTTAGAAAGGAATGACAGCTTAACAATATTGTTTTACAATCCGTAATTAATTTCACTCAGTAATATTCTGGGGCTTTCCAGTGCAGAAATTTTGCATATGTTACTGTACAATTTTCTGCATTTCAACATAGAGGTTTTATACATTTGTCTCTAGATATTATTTGAGTGCTATTAACAGTTGAATTGTACACTGTTGACACTCCATGGATAGCTGCTGACACTACAACAACATGAGTCATCTCAAAACGCGTTGAATGTAAGAATCCAGTTACAAACGAGTAAATAATGTAATAAATAAATGCCACTTACATAAAAGTTACAACAGGCAAAACTAATACATAGTGATAGAATTTAGAATAATGGCTTGTCACCAGGGGGTGAAGACAAATTACTGGAATGAGCCCCAAGAAAATGTTCTTGAATGATAGAAATTACTTCTACTTTTGTTCTATGTGTTGAGCACATGAGTGAATAAATGTACAAAAAAGTATTAAGCTGTTCACTTAAAATTTGTACACTTTAAGGGCACCTGGGTGGTTCAATTGGTTAAGCATTATACTTTTGATTTCGCCTCAAGTCATGATCTCACAACTGTGAGCATTCAGGTGCTGTGGAGCCTGTTTGAGATTCTCTCTCTTCTCCTCTCTCTCTGCCACTCGCCTGCTCATCCTGTCTCTGTCTCTCAAAATAAATAAATAAACTTAAAAAAAATTCTACTCTGTATGTAATTATAAAATGTTTTAAAAAATAAGTACAGGGCACCTGGGTGGTTCGATTAGTAGAACATCAAACTCTTAATTTTAGCTCAGGTCATGATCCCACAGTCATGGGATCAAACCCCACATGTGGTCTCACACTGAGCATGGAGCCTGGTTGAAATGCTCTCTCTTTTCCTCTGCATTCTCCCCTGCTGGTGCTCTCTCCCTCTTAAATAAACAAACAAACACACACACAAACACATAAATAAATAAATACAGGGCCATTATTTCAAATCACACAAGTGACATTGGGATAATTTTCAAATGTAAAATGATGTAAAAAGTCTAGTGAGGATGTAACATTACTAAACAATAGTCCCTGAAGTATGCAAATCCTGTTTTCAATACAAGACTCTTTTTCTCTAGTTCTCCAAGAAAAAAAAAAAAAACATGCATAGAAGCAAAGAAAAACAATGGAACAATGCATTGGCTTTGACCCCAACCTGCAACTTAGAACTGTATTGAACTATTCTGGATTCCAGAGTGTCTTTTCGGCTAAACTGTGCATGCCTTGAACTAAATCTGGTCAAATTAATTTCACTTCCAAGCCCAATTCAATTGTAGACATTTCCTGGCAATGCAAAGCAAAGCTAAGTAATATAAACTCTACAGCCAGATATTCCAGGATGAGTAAAGCAAAAACAAGACAGTTTGCCCTGATACTCTGAGGAAACAGGTTAAGGCTGCCTGCTTTCCTCCATTCTTAAACAGCCACTGATTGGGCTAGTAAGCTTCCATGGGAACTGCCTGTAAGCTCACTTCAGCCAAGTGTTCAGGTAACAGTGATCCTTTGCAGAGGTGCAAACCCTTTCAGTAGCTCCATCCAAAACTGAGAGCCAATGCAAAGTCCTTGGATTTGGTAAATTTTTAGCTGCTCTCTTCAGAGGGATGGGAGAGAAGGGAAGTTGGGTAGAATTGAATGGGTCTATGAGTCACCCCTGCCTGAGAGTTCAGTAATAAGTTCTATGACTTCTTTTCTTTTTTAAGTTTATTTATTTCTGAGAGAGACAGAGACAGCGTGAGTGGGGTAGGGGCAGAGATGTAGAGGGGGAGAGAGAGAATCCCAAGCAGGCTCTATGCTGCCAGCACAGAGTCTAATGCAGGGCTCAAACTCACGAAACTGTGAGATCATGACCTGAACTGAAACCAAGAGTCAGACACCTAACCGACTGAGCCATATAGATGCCCCAATAAGTTCTATGACTTCTGATGCTTGTTTAGCTACGAAAACTTTCAGTGTCTCTTTATAAAAGGAAGATGATATCAAAAACATGAGTTGGTTGCAAGAAGTATGTGCATCGTATGTAAATCCCTAAGAGCCATTCTTGGGATATAGTAGGTGGCAAGGAAAATGTTAGCTTCTTTTCCCACTTTTGGTAACTATCATTTAGATCAAAGACTCCGTGTGAGCATTTTTACCTAGTTCACCATATATAGTAGTACCTGACATTATGCCTGGCGTATAACAGTTGCCAAATTAATACTTAGTAGAGGAATAAACACCAAGCACTGTGCTATTCATTGTGAGGGCATTTTAAAAACATAGTTGTCAGGGCTGATTATTTTACAATATACTAAGAGACAGACACACAAATGCCTAAATAATGGAATGAAATATCTGCTACAAAGTATTACGCAGTCTGAAAGGAACTCTAGTACAGTTAATGAGAAGTTAATTTGGGTCATCACGGGATGGATGAGTCAGATTTTACTATCATGTGCCATACTATCCAAAAAGGAGGACTGATCTGAACAAGACAACAATCTTTAGAAAACCCAGCAGAGAAGACAGCGTGGAGCTGGTAATTTGTGAGTACAAAACATTTAATGAGATTCCAAAATGCAGCCTGAATCATCAACCACTGTGTGGTGCTTGTTCCCTGTAGGTAGAATATATGGGTGCCAGAACGAAGGCACTGTTGGCAATGTTACCATCACTCCCGTAGACTTGCTTAGGGGATTAATACTTTCCATCCTCCAACTCTGAACTCTGTATTCTAAAAGTCTTGGGTCCTAGAAGAGCAATGCTTCCATCACAGACACAGCAAAATCCCACAAACCAAGTTACAGCTGCCACTGCTTCAGGCTTCTTTTGCCAAGAGACCAGCAGGGCAGGGAAGAACTTATCATCCTGGCAGATGTAATTTACCCTGATCATCAGGAGCAGACAGGCTTTCTTGCACACTCCGGGGATGGGAAAAATACATTAGGCAATTAGTTGGTCCACTGGAGACATCTCTTGGTACTTCCTTGCCTGACTTTGTTAGTAAAGAGACAAATGCAGCAGTCTGATAAGATTATATCACCCAGGATATCAGTCCTCTAAAGAATGAAGGTCTGAGTCACTGGAATCACTGGATCAGGTAGGTGAGCCACCCAGCCACCAGGGTAAGGTGAATCCAGATGGGCAACAGAGGAAATATGAGTATCAGTAGTTGTATCCTCAAGATCAACTGCAGTGATGGGGACTATAGCTCATTGCACTAAACTTCTTTTAGGTTTCCCCAGATGAACTGTTCTCAAATAGAGTGAACATATTATGCAGTACAAGTGGAATCAAGGGGCACAAACATGCACTGTTGTGAATGTCATGATGTAACCATCAGGTATCTTCTACAGGACCAAGATACTCATTCCTCCAGCTGCCAATAGTGTTGGCTGCTGGCGGCTCATAGCTTAATCTCTTCCAAAATTTACCCCTGGCCAAAGAGAGCTGCCTCAATCCAGGTTAATCCTTCCCCACAGGGCAGCCCATATCAAGTCAAGACAACTATGAAGTTTGGATGAATTCCAAAGCTCTCCATGAAATCACCTGGAGATTCTCTTCAGACTGCATCATAACCCAACTTTTCTTTTCCCTCTGCCCATTCATCCTTCCTTTAGTCCCTCACAGGTATGGTTCCCATGAGCACTACTCAATAAAACTTACTGCACACAATCTCCACCTCAAAATCTGTTCAGGGAAGCTAACCTAAGAAACATATGTTGCCAGATTCCATTGAGAAACTATCTAACCCTGGTGCCAGAATATAAACATCTATAAATCTTTCCATAAGTTCTTATTATTATGCTGATATTTAGAATATCATCAGTCATTTATTTATGCCAAGCACTTAATAATATATCATTAAAAGAGATAATTCATGCACCATAAATATAATGTTTTGGGTTCATATTTGTGTGTAAAAGTTAACAAGTGCCAAAGTTAAACTTCTTGCAATAAAATTTATTTGCTCATGTCAACCACAAGGTAAGTATTAGACACTGTGACTATCTCAAATACCAATCAACAATATTAAACAACCCCATGATTTTTCAGCTACCTTTGTAAAAATTCAAAGATAATAGGGTACAATATAGTCCATTATGAATTACTTTGTACTATAAGACTCCACCTTTCTGTAGTTGATGGATTTAGTCTTTCTAGGATGTTTCAAGGAACTCATGACCAAATAATGATGGTCATGAGCATCTTACAGTTTTATGTCCTTTATTCTCTAAAGGCCAATACTCATCCTTCTAAATGCATTCCTTATGGATATATCTTATCCAACACAAAACATAAACGTCTCAGAAACATTTTCCTTTCTCTCATTTTCCATATCCCATCAATCATCAATTATCTCAATCTGCCTCTTTAATGTGCCTCAAATCCTTTTATCTTTCTCCATTCCTATTGCCATGAATATTAACATGAATTCAGATCTTTATTCTCTGAGCACTCTTATACTAACATCAATTCCCTCTGTGATTTTTATGAACAGGCAATAACAACATCCTTGACCATCCTCCCTACACCTTCCGCTCACACCCATTATTTTACTTTTTTGATTCTGCAGTGGTATCAGGATAGTACTTCTAAATTACAAATCTCAATGGTTAACTCTACTACTTAAAATTCTCTATGGTATCAGAGTGCCTGGGTGGCTCAGTCGGTTCAGTGTCTGACTTTTGTTCAGGTCAAGATCTCGCGGTTTGTGGGTTTGAGTCCCAGGCTGGGCTCTGTGCTGACAGCTCAGAGCCTGGAGCCTGCTTCGGATTCTGTGTGCATGTGTCTCTCTCTCTGCCCCTCCCCAGCTCACACTTTGTCTGTCTCTCTCAAAATAAATAAACATTAAAAAATATTTTTTTTTAATTCTCTATTGCATGTATGTTAGGGTAAATTTTTTATCATTGAATAAATGCTCTGGTCTCTTTCTACTTTATAACCTCTTCTCCTATCTGTCTTCTATGTACTACTTCTGTGTAAGCTATTCTTAATACTTAAAACTTTTCTAAGTGGTCCATGCTCCTTTGTACTCTGACATATTTCTCTTCTTGTTTATCACATCCTATACTCTTGATGATTTTTTTATGCACCTATTTTTACTCAATTCAAGTATCATTTCCTAAGTGTACTCTTTCCTATGTCACATTTCTCTGTAAACCTGCCAATAATTGGTCTTGTTTGTTGCCTTATTGCCCTATATTCACTACTAATTGCAGTGATTCGCAACCATGTATTTATTTATCTTCCTTTTTATTGAACTCAGACACAGGGGTCTCATCTTGAATAACTTGTATCTTAGAGTATAGCATAGATTCTGCATATTCGTGACGCCCAAATGCTATAACTTGAATTGAAATGAACTAAACAGGAATATTAACAATAGCCCAATAACCATATGGGCAATTTCTCTTTTCTAAACTTCATATTCAAAAAATGAGTTTAGTCTTTAGGGTGCCTCTTTTGAGACACCTTCAAGCAGATGAGGAGACAGTCACAGATAAGAGTCCCAAATTTTGCTCACTAGGTTTATGACTCCATTGTTTTCATTCAACAGGTTGGTCCTGTTTTAACTCTCTGAAGTAGAGGTGGAGCTCTGGAGCTGTAGAAATCAGTAAGCCATCCAGAGTCTACAATGTTAGAAAAGATGTTAACTCTACTGCTATGGCATTGTTGTTTATTCGTGTGTCTGTTTGTTGTCTCCCACAAAACCTCAATATCCATTCTCATCATTCCTTCAGTCTCTTGGGAGAAAGTTCTTTATGGAGATCGATGCTTCAATTAGGAAAATATTTGGAGTGTTTTTCCCCATATACTAACCTCAAGTTAACAGTCTGAATATTGTTAGATTCATTGAACATAATAATTCATATAAAAGATAAAGTTAGTATGATATTTAAGAGAAATGTATAATATATTGATAGAATAGAGCCTCATCTTTGAATATTGAAGTACATTAATACAAAGGTTTTTCAAATTTTGAGTTCTTTTTTATATTGCAGTGAAAACTAGTTTCTCTCTTATATTTATCACTTTTCACATAAGCACAAGTGGATCATATAGATAGAAAGCAAAGATTAGAAGTACTTCGAAATAAAAAGAACCAGAACGAATAAGGATGTTTCACAGAAACCAGAGTCTTTAAAGAATCTTCAAATTAGAGGGACGCCTGGGTAGCTCAGTCAGTTAAGTGTCTGACTTTGTCTCAGGTCATGATCTCCTGGTTCCTGCGTTCGAGCCCTGCATTGGGCCCTGTGCTGACAGCCAGCTCAGAGCCTGGAGCCTGTTTCAGATTCTGTATCTCCCTCTCTCACTTACTCTCTCCTGCTCACGTTGTTTCTCTCTCTCTCAGAAATAAATAAAAACATGAAAATAATAATAATAATAAAAGAATCTTCAAATTAGACAACAATGGAAACACACACACACACGAGAATAAATTAGCTTTCCACCTATTAGGTGGGAAGAATGGATTTGAAAAAAAAAAAGACAGAGTTCTTCCACTTTAATGTGTTTATCAAACATTCCCATATCTTTTATGCATAAACCTTTTCTCTTCTGAAGGATTAAAAGATCATAGAAGCAGACAATGAAATAGGGGTTACCAGCGTCTGGAAGTAGGGGGTGGGAGAAATGGGGACATGTTGGTCGAGCGATGCGACGTTTTAATTATCCAAGATGAATAAGTTCTGGAGATCAACAATGTAACTATGGTTAATGAAATTGTATTGCTTACTTGAAATTTGCTAAGAGGGTAGATTTTAAGTCTTAAGTGCTCTCACTATACAAAAAAAAAAGAGAGAGGAAATGAGAAGGGAGAAAGAAAGAAAAAGAAAGAAAATGGTAACTCTGAGACAATGGTTATGTTAAATCTGGGAAGGAAAAAAAAGGTAAATGAAATAAAGTAAACCTGTTGCTAATCTTGGAAAAGCAATCCAAGTCATGTGAGCAAAAGTAGGCATGCCTCTAGATTTTATCCTTTGCTGTTTTTTCTTCCCCAATCCTTCTCCTTTGCTGAGAACGTGACTGTAGATTTGTCAATACTATCCATGTTAATCTTCCTCAGACCCAGCCACCATCTGAGCTTCAGCATCAAGTAGTAACTCTCTGCTTGACAGTTGCTCTTCTATATCCCACCATCAATGTTCAATATAATCTATTTTAAAGAAAATAGTAATAAGCAGGCTCAACAAATCTGAACTAGTGTTAAATAACTTTGAAATTAATTCAATTTTCATATTCAAAATGCCTGGAAATAACAGACTCTCTTTGATCAAACTTTCGTCAGACTCCTCTGAGCCCTCTTCTCAACTGGGCATAAACCTTGGTCTATGAGAATAGCAAACTCTCAGCACAAGTGATTTCATTGACCCCCAGGCACTAAAGACATGAACAAACACTAGCATGATTTCCAGCAGCTCAAGGCTGTGTCCCGGGGATGACCCAGATCCTGCCTGGGAACGCTCAAGCTGCCAAAGGAACATACTGTTTGTTCCAACCCAAACTGCAAAATATACCCTGAGCAAAACCTGCCTTACTCACAGTTCTCAAAAATCAGCCTCCCCCCAGCCTTGTAATTTTCCACTCCCCTGACTGCCCAAGAACCCACTTATCCGTCCTCTCTGATTTCTCATTCTCCCCTTAAAACTCCCAGTCATCTCAGCCTGGATTGAAGTTGAGCTCAATATATACTGAAGTCTCTCTCCCCTATTACAGTAGCCTGAATAAAATCTGTCTTGTCATCTTTAACAAATGTGTGGCTCTGTTTCTCTTTGATAGAAGTAGTTGCTCCAAAGCTAACTGACAAGGCAGTGGGTCAAAGATCCATTTTCTTTCTACCCTTTCCCTCCATGATGCATGGCTTCCAGTCCCAAAACCCTTCAAAGTAGAAGATGTCTTCTATGATTACAGCTATCATGGGTGCAATCAAACCAATTGGAAGGAGGAGAGAAAGGAAGAAAAAGCAAGCCCATTAAAGACAATTCTTGGCAGCTGCTTGCACTGACTCTGCTGATGTAGTCACGCTTAGTTACCAGGAGGATGGAGATGTGTAGATTATTCTAGATAACCTTGGGGTCTGCAAACACTAGGGACAGATTATTATTGGAAAAAAGTAGAGAACCAATAATGGAACACCGCTAACATGTTCCACCACCCACTTCCAAAACCACTTCTCTGTAAATGTTTCTGTTAATGATACCTTTTAGTGGTCAGAGTAAAAAATTGGCACCTCCTTCCTTTTTTGCCTAGAAATAAAATTGAAGCCACACTTTCACTCGCATGCAATAAGGTATTTAATTAGATGATCTCTAAGATCCTTTTCAAATATCCCTCGGAATATGGTATCATTTGTCTATAACTATCAAATCTTTTTAATTGTGTATCTTCTATTGAACATAGGATTGAAGATTAAGTCCTATAGACCAGTAAGGAGCTGGTATTTACTGAATATGTATTTACTGAATATGTATTGTATTTACTGAATACAATATGTATTTACTGAAATACAGTTGAACAAGCCCTAAACCAGAATTACTGAGGCCATTATTATTGCCTGCCAATTAGGGAGGTAGAGGATGAAACTGGCATAATGACACCAATCCTCAAACCAAAAATGCCAGAATGTGAGTGTGGGTTTAGTATGTAGAGATGAGTTCACTAAGAGCAGATAGTTCAGCACCTGGAATTATTTTCTAAAACTAGACCATTCTCTTAATGTTGAAACAGATGTTACTGTCAGAATGTGTTACTTCTTGTCAGAGAAAGACAGATATCATATGTTTTCACTCATATGTGGAAGTTGAGAAACTTAACAGAAGACCATAGGGGAAGGGAAAGGAAAAAAAAAGATAGAGTTACAAACAGAGGGGGAGACAGATCCTAAGAGACTTTTAAATACAGAGAACAAACGGAGGGTGGAAGGGAGTAGGGGGTAGCAGGAGGAGAAAATGGGTGATGAGCACTAAGGAGGGTACTTGCTAGAATGAGCACTTGGTGTTTTATGTAAGTGATGAATCACAGGAATCTACTCCTGAAGCCAAGAGCACACAGTATATACTGTATGTTAGCTAACTTGACAATAAATTATATAAAAAAGAATATGTTACTTCTAATACAATAATATAATTTAATTTAATGATTTCATTATATTTTATTTTGTTAATTTTTAAAAATTTTTTAATGATCATTTAGTTTTGAGAGAGAGAGAGAACGCAAGCAGGGCAGGGGGAGACAGAGGGAGAGAGAGAATCTTAAGCAGGCTCTGGGCTCCAAGCAGTCTGCACGGAGTCTGATACAGGGCTCAGACCCATGAACCGTGAGATCATGGTCTGAGCCAAAGTCAGACACTTAACTAGTTGACTAAGCCACCCAGGTGCCCCTGTTAATTTTTTTTAGAGATAGAGACAGTGGGGGAGGGACACAGAGAGAGAGGTAGAGAAAGAATCTTAAGTAGGATCTGGCCTCAGCAGAGTCTGACATGAAGCTCAATCTCATGACCCTAAGATCATGACCTGAGCTGAAATCAAGAGTGTCACACTTAACTAACTAAGCCACCCAGGCACCATGATTATATTTTATTTAGAATTAGTGCCTGAATATTTATAAATGATGATTCTTTTCCTTTTTAAAAAAGCATGATATACTTTGGGTATAAAAGGAACTGAATTACTTCTTTCTCTATATGTAAAAAAAATTACATAATATGAAAATTGTCTGTTTATTGCTGATCTGTTCATTGCTGTTCATTGTTTATTGCTGTAGAATTTGCTTTGAAAGTCTTGGAATCCAGATTTCTATAGCAATATTTAAAAGTAAATTTTTTAACAGAGAGAGGGAGCAAGGAAGATGGGCATAGAGAGAGAGAAAGAATCTTAAGCAGGCTCCACACTAGCAAGGAGCCCAGTGGGGGACTTGATCCCAGAACCCTGGGGCCATGACCTGAGCTGAAATCAAGAGTAGGAGACTCAATCGACTGAGCCATCATCTATGGCAATATTTTTAAAGCAGTATTTTAACATCTTTCTTTATAACTTGATAACATTTTTAACATTTTTTAATGTTTATTTTATTTTGAAGAGAAACAGACAGACAGACAGACAGACAGAACATGAGCCGGGGAAGGGCAGAGAGCAAGGGAGACACAGAATCCAAAGCAGGCTCCTGGCTCTGAGCTGTCAGCACAGAGCCCATCTCAGGGCTCAGCTCAAACCCATAAACCATGAAATCATGACCTGGACTGAAGTCAGATGCTTACCTGACTGAGCCACCTATGCACTCCAACTTGATAACATTTTGAATCACTTCTTGAGACTATTGTGATCTAAGGGCCTAGAGAATCATCCATTTATGAAGGTTTTTAAGTACAACATTATATTTCAATCGCCTACAATCATACTTCTTTTCTCAAGTGTAATGTTATATGTCTATGAGTTTTTATTTTTCCCTTGTTAGTATTGCCAAATTTTGTATGTGGTTTACAATATGAAAGAATCATATTTTATATATATCTAGTTCAATGTCATTTGTCTTAGTAATAAATTTATTATTTATATTTTTAGCAGTATGAATTACTTTTGTTCACTTTAAGTTTATTTGTAATCTTTTTTATGACCTTTTGAATTAAAATTTTAGTTCATTTACTTTAACAATTTTTATTTAATAATAAGAGAGTTAAGCTATGCTTTTGCCTCAGAGTACAACTTTGGCCATATGCCTAATGTTATGTCCTATTATTATAAAGTTATTATTATTTTTCTACTAGTCTTTAATTTCACTTTTGGTTTCCTCTTTGACCCAAGAGTTATGCAATAGAAAATAGACAATATAAATTTTCTAATAAAGCTTTCCTAAATAAAGCTATTTTTTCCTCATCTTAAATTCCTCCCCCTCTTAGATAACCCGTCTTCTCAAATGTTATTGAGATTGCTTTTTTTTCCCCCTTAAGTTTCTTGGGACAAGTATCTTAAAACTTTGTATTACTGTTCTTCATAAAATTAAATTATATATTTTCTGTTTTGAAACAGATTTTGTCAGAGATTTTACAGGTTACACTTCAAAGATTTTAGTGTAAATCATAGAGCTAAGGCAAAATTTGGTAATGTCCAAAGATTTTATTATAACAGACATTCTAGTAAGCTCATCAATTGTTGAAAAGGACTTGAATTTGGATGCAGTTTGTAGAAGAAAAGTTTATGAGGTACTTTTTTAGTGTAACAGATATCTTAAAATCTGCTCTTTTAAACCACAGGTGATTGTAATTCTTTCTACTCCTAATAGAATTATAAATTTCTCTCAATGTGTCAGCATATCTTATTTTTAAAAAAATATTTTGAAATTGTGCTGTGAATGTAAAAGGTGAGGTCTGAAGAGCATGGTGTAGAGGGAGATGTCAAAACACAGAAATAATTAAAATGCTTAGCTCAAGAAATAAACACAGACTTTTGCAGTGTGGGAGAGCAGAGAAGAGAAGTGAGGGAAGTCAGCTGAAAAGGAAATAGAGAAGGGACAAGCAAGGTAAAGAGGCTTCGTGAGAAACATCAACACCTGAACAATTTAGAAAAGTCTCAGAATATTTACAAGCAGGAATGTCGAATAGTTCATCTTGAAAATTGTTCTGTTGTACTTCTCTGTCATATAATTCCTTCCAGTTCCCCTGAAGCTTCATTAAAATGAGCTACCTGCAACAACCTATCGTGAGTGGCATTATAAGGAAATCAAGGATGTTAGTTTATATTCTTCCTTGGGGCTATAGAACAGAGAAAGAGATGTGTGGTCTAGAAGTCACCGACACAGGAAAACAGAACTGGAGGTGACCCCAGGAACTTGCACTTCTAAGAATTCACGCATCTCGTGGCGAGAGCATTGGCTTTCCAATCAAACTTAAGGCAGGGAATTCACATAGATTTTAAATACATTTTAAATACATTTTTAAATACATTCTCTGATGACATGACTATTATTTTTAAGGTTCTGCATTGTCAATATCCTTGCCTTAGTGGACATGTGTCCGCATCAATAAAAGTTTAGAGGGAAATGAAGGAGACAAACAAGTTCAATGCCAATACATACTATACTTCTCAGAGCCATGTAAAGTTGAGATTTCCCCCTCACTAACAACTCAATAACCGACCCTTGCTTCCAGCTCCTGACTACCACCTCTACCACCTCTCATCAACGGGCCAAGATAAGCTAAGAATGGGAATTTAAGATTGTTCTGCATATTTCCTCCATGCCCTGGGTAAAACTTTCCTTTGCATGTGCTGAATGTAGATAGCCCACTTTTCTTTCTCAGTATCCAGTCTCATCAACAACATATTTTGTAGGAAATCTACCAAGGTCCTGACTCCTGAGTGTCAACTTTCCATGTTCTACTGGGTTGCTAGAGTTTGTTTCCTTTTTTAAATATTTCTTGAGTCATCAGAGAGAAAGACTTTGAATGCACAGTCTAAATCACTGTTTGGAAAAGAAAGTCGTTTTTTTTTTTTTTCTAAGAAAGGATGAAATCTAGCCAGGCTTGCTCTTGGTCACTCACACATGATCCCTCTCACATTCCTCTTTTTCTTTCCAATACACCATCATGTGACTCAGACAAGGCTTGCAGCCTCATTGTCAGCAGACTCCCACCTGGTTTTCTGAGCACTAGAGTCTCATTCCTGAATCTCGTCACAAACGTAATGCTCCTTAAATGCTTTTTAATTTTTGTCTCCTTCTCAAACACCATTGATACTTTCCATGAGATCACAGCCTTGGTACTTGGTAACTTGTGCATTAGTTGCCAGTGGAAATAGCAATGCCAAGGAGATCTGTGACCTAAGGGTTAATCTAGCTAACCAATGCAGTATTAACGTGGAATTAAAATCCCAGATGAAGGGGCTCTGCAGAAATCCAGTCATAGTCTACAGCCCCAAGACTAGGGTGAAAAGGGAATACGTTGATTGAAGCAGAAAGTCAGTGTCTAGCTATAATAAAATGGGTGTCCATTGTTTTAATGTTTGCCTACTAACATCTTTAAAGCCTCACAGCTTCCTCTTCTTTTTGTGAACACATCTGGGCAATCTAAGAAAGCCCCAGGGCTCCCTCCTTTGACGTTTGTGAGAGTTTCAAACTATAAAAGCCCTCTCCACTATGGAAACATTTAGCCCAACCCCTGAACACCCAAAAAAACAAAAACAAAAACAAAAACAAAAACAAAAAACCAAGCAGTCTCCCTTTCTGTTTCAAACCATGTTCAGCCAATTTTTAAAGGGCTGCCCTGCTCTCTCCATAGAGTCTCACCATGTAATTACTTACATAAGTCTCTTTATAATTTTTTGGTGTGTGTGTGTGTGATCTATCAGCCCTGACATTTGAACCTATTTTGGAGTGGAGGTCCATCCTCTTCCTATTACATAGCCACAGCATTAATTTTAAAAAGGTAATATTCTGGGCCACAGAAAAGAATAATGCAGCAATGAGCAATGCTTATAGAGGCGATGCTCACACGTTGATTCATGTCTTCATTTAGTTAATCGTATACTGAACACCAGCAGCGCAGGCAAGCAGGTATCATTACATGGGTGGTTTACAAGCTACTAGTAGGACTGATCAGAGTCGGGAAGGCTCTGGAATTAGAGTAACTGGTCATGTTTCCTAAATCTATCAGTTTTTTCCTGGCAATAATAAATGGCCATGCTATCAGCTATTTTCTTTTTTAATTCTCACTAGACCTTGATGAGGAAAGAAACAGTTTTCCCATTTTTACAGACAGATTCAAGGAACTCAGGAAGGAACCCAGCTTCCATAGGATAAGGGTTCCCTTGATGGGAGTGGGACACAGTAAACTTAGGAACACAAGACTCCAAGGATGTGGAAGGGGCTGAGGGCCTGCTTAGACGGCTGAATAAAAGGCTTATATATTGGAGGGATGCATGTCTGTGTCTTTCTGTTTCCCTGAAAGAGAAAATTCAAAGCCGAAGTATAGAATGTATTAGAATAAAATTCTTATGGCTGTATTTTCTGCAATCTCATCTTTCGTCAGTCCAGAGAGCCATCTCTACTTAAGTAATGGAAATAGCACCACTTACCTTGCTGGTTTATGAGGGTGTTGGTTTATAGTTTTCATTTCTTACAAATATAAATGCTGTTTATTCTTATATTTCTGTATCTGAGGTTTGACCCATAGAATTTTCTGAATTCTTTATATACAAAGACTTTGGACCAATTTTCATACAAGATGCTTTTCGTATTCACACTTGCTTTAGCAGCACTATCCTCCTTTCCACCCGAGTCCGAGTCTTTAAAACACCCTTTCTTCAAAACTTTCAGTTTGTGGAAAATGTCATTCCAGGCTTATTATTAAAAGTAGATTTTAGCTGTCCATGCCACCCATAAGGAAAAACTTTTTTTCCTTTAATTGGAATTGCTGTAAGATGTCTAATTAAAATAGTTACCTCCTTGACCACTCTTAAAGAATCATCTCTATTAGTGTATAAAGAAATAAGCTTATTTCATTTTCATTAGTGCAAATGCGAGCTCCTTAGACAGTGTCTTCAGAGCTTTTCTCCTTGATAGTTTCCAAACTGTTTTCATATGTATTACTCAGTGATGCTTAAGAATCACCTTTTGTGCCTCTGTCTTTGTCTCTTTCTCTCTCCCTGCGATGTGCCTTTTTGGGCCACTGCTCAATGGCGTCTTCTTTTGAAGCCCATGTCACTCTCCTCCCAATCTACACATCCTCGTTCCCTCACATGAGACACCCCTCATTTTCCCTCAAGAACTTCAGCACCTGTCTCCCACCCTTTTTCTCTGGCCTATCAGTGTCCCTCACGGTGATTCCAATCATTAAGGTGATGTCCCTTCTGACTTCTCAACAATCCCACTAGGTCACATCTGTGTCGAGGCAGTCCTCACCAGAAGTTTCCTACATCTCAACTTTCATAAACTAAAATTTTGTTCTCTGGCGAACTCCCAAGGCTTACTGTTCAGTTATCCATCTACTAACTTACTTATTTTTTCAATAAAAATGACTTCCTCCCATATTCCACCGGCCCTGGATACAGTTGATGTCACTGAATCTACCATTCCAATTCCTCTTTTCTTCTATTCCTACCTCATCCCTAAGCTCCAAAATTTCCAATTTAATTATACAGTGTAACACTAAAAACATCTATTTGGTGAAAACTCTTTATGCCTCTCTCTTTTTGATTTTGTAGAGTCCAAGACCAAGATCCTTAAGGGGAAAATCTAAAACAGAAAGCACCCATTATTTGGGTACAAGAATACTTGAGAATGTTAACATTTTGGTGACAGTTTTAGAGAGACATTAAGAAAATATTTTATGGTATTTTATAAATATATTCCAAAAGCCCACATGCAACATGTAAATTAACTGGTGACATAATTATGGTAACATAATTTCCAGCATCAAGGGAAATGGAAGATGTAATTTATTACCTACTGTATAATAGGAAAAATGGAAATTTTATCACAGTAAGTTCATCTAGCTGGGGGTCCTGAATCCTAACTATACATTAAAATTACTTGAAGAACATTTTAAAACACCAATGCCTGGACAACAGATCAATTAAAACAAGATGTCTACATGGGGTTTAGTCATCAGTATTTATTTTAATTTGCCCAGACGGTAATAAGACTTATCCAGGGTTGTGAAATACTAATCTACTTACAAGGTTAAATGTTACCTAACTCTGACAGTAGATCTTTCTGAAAACCACTGCAAGTCAGAGCAGTGTTAAGGGTCCACATTTTTACTTGCCATTTCCTGAGATTTAATTTTACCCAGATGGCTTCCTAATTAGTTTGTTTTACTTTAGGTTGGTTGAAAAATCTCACTCATTCAAAATGAACCCAAAATGTACTGTGCATTTTAATCACTGTGGTGGTTTTAGCTTAAATATAGCTTTTTATAATATGGCTTGGAGAACATACAGAACTTCTTGTTAATGTAGAATAACTTGGTGGAAATTAAAATATTGGTTACCAAGTGCCGCTATTCATGCAAAATTATGTTTTTTTATTGGTTATTGGCTAGTGTATTCAGAGATAACTGTAACTATTTTGCTTTCAAAGAAACATTTTCACTTGAGCATGTTGCTTTTTTACATTCATTTTAAGTTAAAATTTACTTATTGCAGAGGGCTTGGAATGGGTGATATGCTTTGCAGATTAAAACTTAATTAGTGATTTGATCCATATGTACAATCCCATCTGCTTACAAACAAGACGGATGAAGAGCTTGGGAGCGACTGTGGCAAAGGATGCTCTCACGTTACAGGGAGACGATCCATTTTGTCAATCATAATAGGGGTGTGGTTCTGGAAGAGTCACCACTAGATCACATTGCACCATAGGCATTGCCAATAGCCACCTCCACGCTTCCACGGAACAACCTAGGAGTAACACCGGAACATGGCACGGAGTGATGTCACAGACTATATTAAATACACACAGTACCATTGCATGGCCTTGAAATCATACAGCAGAGTTTCTCAGTAATCATTGACAGCGGTAGCAAATGCATGCCCTTTATAGCTGGAAATTTAATAGAAGTGGTGAAACTGGGGGTGTGCTTGTTGTTCCTAAAGGTCAAGTGAGTTGGAAAATAAATGCTAAGCCTTTTGTATAGTAAAATAGATTTTTATGATGGAAGCAAAGAAACTTGAGAACTGCATAAAATATACAGAATTATACAAGTGTGTTCTAGCAGACCTTGAAACTGCCTGGCTGCCCTGTGTGAAGCAATCACTGACAAGTGATTAAGATGTGGTGAAATGATTTTTTTCATAACATAAGGGAAAAAAAAACATCCTGAGGTTTTGGGGAGGGTTGTAAGTGTCTAACACACCTGGACTATAAAAGACCAAGAAATCAATCTCAAGCACGGCACAAATCAAGGAACTCAGTTTAATATGCTTTTTAGGCACATGGAAATTTGATGAGAAAGGGAGTTATATAGTGCCCAGAGTCATAGATTTCATGAGTTGCAGAGTTGGAACTAACACCCAAGTCAACTAACTCCTAGCCTAGGCATTTTCAGGATGTCTTTCAGTTTTTGGATCAAGGAATTCATCCTTCATTTAATCTTGGTACTACAGCTTGCAAATTTGACTAACAGAAAAATGTCAACATCTTAGTTCAAAAATAAAACATTTTGAGATTTTAACTTACCTGAAATATGTGCAAAAATTCAGGCGCAGATAAAGCAAGAGCTACCCCAACTTATCCACTGAAATAGTTGCATGAATATGGTTGGAACAGATAATACAACATTTGCCTACTGTCTTCTTATTCTCTGGTCTATTTCAAAGTATCCAGTTCAAATTCATTTGATATTTTCTGCTAATTTGCTAGAATGTAATACTCCTCTTACCTAAACATTCAACACTCATATTTATTTACTGTGATTTGACTGTGGAGGATTTTTATCTGCTTAAAAACCAAATGTTCATCTGGAAAATGGAAAAATAACACATAATTGGGTTCAAGATAGTAGCTATAAAGTGATTTATGATATATATATATTACTATCAATCAAATAATGTGATTGTTATAATGATTAATAATCATATGCAGCTCTGAAAGAAATTATAAGTCGCCACAATAACTTTAGAATTGAAAAAATTATATCTTCATACTATTACATTAAAATACAAAGTATCCACTTATGTGAACTTAGGTTTTCTTTTCTTAAAACTGTATCAGCCTCTAACGTTCAACTTGGAAGAAACCTCAGAAATCATGTATTTCCAGAGATTTCTTACTTCTAAGTGATTAGAAAAATACTGTCTTTCTATTAAACCTTAGTAAAAGTCCAGTATGGGGGCCTCTGGGTGGCTCAGTCAGTTTATTGTTCAACTTTGGCCCAGGTCCTGATCTCACAGTTCATGAGTTCGAGCCCCGCATCTGGCTCTGTGCTAACAGCTCAGAGCTTGGAGCCTGCTTCGGATTCTGTGTCTCCTCCCCCACTCACGTTCTGTCTCTCTGTGTCTCTCAAAAATGAATAAACATTAAAGAAATGTTTAACTTTTTTTTTGAAAAATCCACAACATAAACTGCTTTGAATCATTTTCGTTGAGACAGCTTTTCAGTAGCTCCCTCTTGGTCCACTCTCAATAATATCTCACTCAATTCTAAAACTCTCCTAATCCTCCTCAAAGTTAAGAGTGAAAACCAGTGACCCAGCCCAGTCTCTTGCTTTATAGATGAGGACACTCATGCCCAATGCTCTCAAAAATGGTGAATTCTTGTTAGAATAGAAAGAGGATACCAGTGTGCAGTAAAGGATGAACTTTGCCCAAAAGGAGATGTGATATTTGCCCATGGCTCCTAGGAGGCAATCTCTAAGCTCTTGGAACATTACCTGCCCAATAAGAGTGGTTTTGTTTGCCCGGCAGATTTGTACATATAGATTGTCAATGTAAACAATATGACTTATGGTGAAAGCCTTAGGGACAGTTAACAGCTCAACCTCTGAATAGCCCCTCTGAAGGGGTTGGAGACTAAGGTCAACTATGCAAGTGGTAACCCATATGTACATGACCAAGCTCCAATAATAACACAGGGCACCAAAGTGGGAATGACCTTCTTGTGTTGGCAATACTCTATGTGTATTTTCATACGTTGTTGCTGGAGAAATAGGTGCTGTTTCCACAACTCCATATGGACAGGACAAGTGATAATTCTGGAGAAGTGAGAGTTCACACCTGATAACTCTGGATGCTGCTTTGTGTTCCTTTCCTTTGGCTGATTTTAGCCCATATCCTTTTGGTGAAATAAACCATAACCATGAGTACAGTGGCTTTTCCAAGTTTTATGAATCCTTCTTACAAAATTTTGAACCTGAGAGTGGTGTCAGGAACTCTTAAACACTGTAGGCTATCACTATCTTGACTTCCTTGGTCCATTTCTCTTTTTATTATGCACCACCACACAATCCATTTTCAGTTTAGCCCAATGGGGGATAGCCATTATAATAACAAGGCTGTATGTGCTGTCCTTTTCATTAGTGGCAAGAGGTAGAGTAGTGGCAAACTTATGAATAATATCTAAAATATATTCTATACTTCTTATTTTAAAATAATATATAGGTCAGGGATCATAAATATAAACTATGAATGAAACATTCAAGGTTTTCTAAAAAGTCTTACATAAATAACTAAGGGTTTTCTTTAACTTTTTTTAAAAAAATGTTTAATTTTAGGGGGGGTGGGGAGAGAAAGAGCAAGCAGGGGAGAGACAGTGAGAGAGTGAGAGAGAGAATCCCAAGCAGGCTCCATGCTGTCAGTGCAGCATATAGGGCCCCAGGTAGGGCTTGATCTCACAAACTGTGAGATTATGACCTGAGCTGATATCAAGAATCAGGTGTTTACCAAGCTGACCCACCCAGATACCTAAATAACTAAGGATTTTTAAAACACATTTCATTTTACTAAATATTTTCACACATTTATTTCATTTATTTACCCCAGAACTCTGTATGGTAGGAAATGATTATTACAGACATTGTAACATAAGACCTAAAATTTCAAACGTTGTTCCTACCAGTGGGAAAGCCTCCTACCCTGCTATTTCCCCCATTAGGAGCCCAGCTATCCGCTCCCACCCATATCCCCACCCGGCACCTACCCTCATCCTCAGTGGTTCCTCAGCAATCTAATAGGTTTTGCTCCTTGCCACTCCATCAAATTACTCAAACAAGCCAATCACATCCTCCCATAAGAACCTGGGGCATCCCATCCTTGTGTTACTGCAAAGCCTGTTTCCCATAGTCCCTTTTGGTTCATGATGCAGCGTGCCCCTCCCATGGGCTATGAACATATGTGACTAATAAACTGCTGACAATCTCATCAGTCCAGTATCAGCATCATACATTTGAATTCCTTATACTATTTACTGTACAAGATTCCTCTAGCAGTGGAGTGAGTGGTAAGCAGTCACACCATTATACTGATCAACGAAACCCATTGTTTATGGCATCTTATGTAATACAAGACTTTCTAATCTACACAGCACTTTAATTATAAACATTTCTCCATGTCCTGAATCCAGATTGATATTTCACCTGAATAGCATCCCAGGTGGAATGATTACGAAAGCTCCATGTTGAAAAGAATAAATGAGGAGAAACTGTTCTGGGACCACACCAAGGTTGAAGACTCACATTAGAACCATAGCTTCAGTTTTCTCCTTTCTTCCAGGCCAAAAGATTGCAGGAACTTCCTTGGCAACCCTGATAGCAACAGGCTCAGAAAATAGATTAATTTTACTCAATGCCAGTGTTTTATGGAGCTGGGTCTGAAACAGTTCCTTGTTGGTCATTCAGCTTTGTTTCCATTTCATGGCCACGGTTTGTACCCAAGAGCATAACCTTGTAGCTACAACAGTGCTCAAAAGAAGGACAATGAGAAGACAAGGCCACACGCCTGGTGTAGCCTCAAGGCAGGCAGAGGGCTGATATCTGTTAAGCTTTATAGGACACTAATTTCTAAGATTTCATTACAGCCTATTTCATTACATGCCTACTTCTGTACTGTGAACCCAATGGATCTGTTTGGGGAAGTACTTACACAGTCTCTTTCCAAATGATGAAGATACTTGGTGAACACTGTGCAGCTTCCTTTTAAAAGGAGAAAAAGACAAAATCACGTGCTGTTATGAGAATTGCACGGTGCTAAAAATAGACTGGAGTTTTCCACTCAGGCAGCTCAGAGATCATATTTACTTCTGTCTCTTAATAACTTTGTATCCTTGGGCAAGTTACTTTACTCTCTTAATTTCATCATCTGCAAATTGAGAACAGTTATCTTGGAAACAAGTTTAACAAGCTTAATATATATAATTTTTTATTATACTTAGATTTCATTTCAAAATCTACACATTTATAAGCATGGAGTTTTAATTTCCAAGGAATAATATTTGCATAATCTGAAGTTAAATATATAACTTTAGAATATGCAAATATTATTCGTAATATAGATAACATATATAAAGTTAAATATATAACTTTAGATTATTTATTATTTTTCAATTATTATTACTTATTTTTATATAGATCTTGCAGTTTAAATTTTTTTTAATGTTTTATTTATTTTTGAGAGAGAGAGAGAGACAGCGTGAGCAGGGGAGGGTGAGAGAGAGAGGGAGATGTAGAATCTGAAACAGACTCCAGGCTCTGAGCTGGCAGTCAGCACAGAGCCCGACGTGGGGCTCAGACCCACGAACCATGAGATCATGACCTGAGCCAAAGTCAGAGGCTTAACAGACTGAGCCACCCAGGCACCCCAGATCTTGCTGTTTAATGCAGAGATACAAGATCACAGAAAATGAGTCACATGTGGTCCTAAAAAGAAGATTTGGGTAATTTGCCTAGAATAACTTGAGGAAACAGTGTAATATCAAAATAACCATACCCACCTAAAAGCAAAAGTATGTTATAACTTTAAAGGTTTAATGCTTTGCTTTTTAAAAATTTGCCAGTATCATCTCTTAATTTGGCTTGGAATAGTTTATGGATTCAGACATTCCCAGGAAATCAGGCATGGATTTCCATCACATATGATTAGATAATAATCTGACATCATAGGTGGTAAAATAATATGTCTACTTTGACAGTCATCTGCTGGGTTTGTGGAAAGCTGCAGATGGATTGAGCACTGAAGCACAGGAGCCTGAACAGTAAGCAGGATTTTGAACACTTCTTTTCACAGCACAACCTATTTGGTGAATAAGACTGTTTAATATGAAGTAAGAGGCCTTCTGGAGAAAGGAAACTTTATGCCAAATTTCTGCTATATTGCGTTTTGAATAGTAACTTGAAAAGTGTGAGGTATATTTTAATTCCCTTTCATTGCCCTAGTCAGTAGAGACCAAAAACCAAATTCAGATCATTTTTAGGCTGTTTTTCCTCAAATTCATGATTAAACATGCCTATTTCTGTCCTGTCCTCATTCAATATTGACGTGCAAATCTCAAAGCTGATGTAATTATTGTTTTTCTCCCAATTCCACAAAAAGAAAAATACATCTAGAAAAAATAAAACCTTTATTATGCAAACACACTCTAAGAGGAAAGAGTAAATTAAGTTTTTGTGACAAAAAAAATCAGAGATATTAATTTTTTACTTTGTTTTATACATAATTCCATTGTGGTCTCTGCATGCAGAAATGTGCAGCTGGTTTAGGCACATTATAGACTGAATGAAAGCCAGGGTATAAATGACTTCATTTTTTCCATTTTAAAGTGTTCATATGACTCCAAAAATCCAAAAGTTTTACTACAAGTTGTTTTCTTTCTCTACATTTTCAAAATCCAGAGAAGTTAAGTTCATCTGCATTTGAGCTGTTTTCACAAAACTGTTGAAAACACTGTTTTTGAAAATTCCTTGATGTTTGAGGGATATTTTGGAAGCTTTTTCATAAAGCTTTATGATTCTTTCTGGTCTAAGCATCTGTTTACTAAACACTGTTTTACCAAATATTTACATGTGTTAATAAATACATGTAAATAAATTTTTATTTTAAAAAATGATAAAATTAGAGTAAGCAAGTGATCAAACTTTAAACATCATGATGCTTTATGTCAGCGTAAAAGAGCCCTCCCACCTTTAGAAGTAACCCAAGTCTCTCCCTACAGAGCCAACACAACAAAAATGTTCTTGAATAGTCTATCAGAAAATTTGCGTGTTTTTGCATGTATCCATGTATGTGCACTCTTTATCTGCAAAAATCAATGCATCCTCTGCTCATAGACTTCTTTTAACTTATTTTTACAGGTAGTAACACATTGATTGCCAAAAAGCATACAGCAATGAACACTTCTATAAGCAGCATACAGGGGTGTGCATTTTCCTCCCCCCTCACAGCCAGCATTATTTATGTTGAAATATTCTTACTTTCATCAGTTCTTTAAAATATAAAAATATTTTAAAAGTCATAATTATGTAATTATGAGAGTTGGAATCATTGTATAGGTTTATAACCCATTTATAGTTATTTTAATCTACTTTTTATGTTGGGTTTATGGTATTTTGTTTATAGGTTGTATGTTGTCTACATATTAAAATAATGCAAAATTTGCCTGCCATATAAATTACATCCTGCAGGTGTTGTGTGGTTTTCATATGGAATTTGTTTAATGTTCGATATTCACAAGTTGTATATTTTGAGTTCTACAAATATATCAATCTTTTCTTAATGCCTTCTCCATCTTGTGTCTTAATGATCTACATGCTGGCAATTATATAATATCCAGTTTATCTACTGCAAGAATTCTTCTTTGAGGCCTCACTGACATGACTGACCTATAATTGATTTTTTAGGTCCTATATACTTAATATGTAACCAAAACTAAATTACTATTTTCCCCTATTTTCCTCTTGCATTGTCTTTCCCATTTTGTATCACCTCACTATGTCATCACCCAAGCCAGGAATAATGGGAATAATCTTAAAACACTCTATTTTCCTTATCACCATGATCAACCTGCCTATACACATACACCTCACATACAAACACACACACATACACAGATACACCCACACACACTTACAAGGCTGATGGTCACCCAGTACACATCAATGGAGCTTAAATGAGTGCTGAAATACTGAATCCTTTTCTATTGATCAGTAAATATCCATATTCTTCAGTATCCTAGATCTCATACCACCTTAGCTACCTGAGCCTCTCCTCTGGATCCACTGGTATCCACATCAGTAGCTAATGTAATAACATGTTAGCAAGGGACCACTATGACCACACTCCATTGCATCCATTTCGATTGGACATTACCCACACCATACCAGAAGTTATGGGTTTTGATTATCAGTGTATGTATAATTCATACATACACAATGTGGAAGACTACCTCAGCCAATGGAATGTGAGATGTGGTACACTTTACATTCAAGCAGAAGCTTCAAAGGGAATCATGAGATTCTGCCAGCATCCATGCTTCTGTCCTTTCTTGCTTCTGCAGAGGAGAGATGAGGGATGAGATCTATGGAGAAAAGCATAGCTGAAATGGATCTGAGATGAAAGGAAGGCTTTATATACTACATATGTGGAGGATGACAATAAGAATTCAGGAAGATCACATCCCCTCTAAATTGTCATGGCTATGGAACCTAGAACAAGAAGGCATACAGAATAGAACTTCAGTCTCAAGACAAACCATAATTAATTTGTGAAGATACATCTCACAATGTGAATATAACTGTAATGCTTTCCCTATTTACATATACATGCATAAAACATACATGTGCACACATACATATGTATCTGATTCTTTTCTAAAATGATTAACACAATGCCTAAAAAAGAGGCCATTATAATAAACATTTGTCAAATTGATATATCCTGGTGGTTACTGTCTTATTTCAGATCTCCATCATCTGTTTTATAGATATTGTGATACACTTTTTGATAATGGGTCTATCACCACTTTTACCTCCCTCTGATACATTCCCTATGCTCCTATCAGAGTCGTCATACTAAAACACAGGTATGTACAGATATGGTTACTTTACTCTGTTATAGCTACAGGAAACACCTAACTCTTCACTTGAGTGATAATTACAGTTTAGGGACACCATCATAGGCCAAGATTTAACATTCCTCTGTTCGTTTATGCGTGTTGTATCCTTTTCCTGGGATGTTCTTGATCTCACATAAATGTATCCACATCAAGGGTAAAAAGCCACGTCAATCACAGCGTAAAATCTCAATAGATATATGTTGCATTAATAAAAAAGTTATTGGGGCACCTGGGTGGCTCAATCGGTTAAGCATCTGACTTTGGCTCAGGTCATGATCTCTTGGTTTGTGGGTTCGAGCCCCGCGTCAGATTCTGTGCTGGCAGCTAGCTCAGAGCCTGGAGCGTGCTTTGGATTCTGTGTCTCCCTCTCTCTCTGACCCTCCCTTGCTCACGCTGTTTCTTCTCTCAGAAATAAATTTTTTTAAAAAAGTTATTTCTTATCTTCCTTAAAGAGCCACATCCAGTGTATTTGTCTGTGAAGATGTTGCTGGTGGACCCACTGCTCTCTAAAGATAGCCACTGTGCTGGTGCCTACCTGGTATAACCCCTCAGGCAGGATCCTCTTCAGTTCCTGTTGTCAGTCTCCAAACATATCCCCAATATAGCTTTCCCTGTAGGAGAGGAGGTAGGTCCATTTGGGCTGTGCATGTCTTCATGTCTTCTCCGATCTAACTAGACATTGCAAGATTGTATCTTCATTATGCATTCTACTGCTGGTTCACCTGTGTATCAGCAACTGTGTGCTTCTCATATCCAGAAAAACAACTCTTCCTTAAATCTACCTCTTTCTCTAAATACTATGTTCTCTCATCCTTTCTTAACTCAAACTTCTCAGAATAACACAATCTGTTATCTGTCTTCACTTCCACATTTCCTAGTCTCTTCTGCTTCCCTCGAAATGTGACTCATGTTTCCAGAATGCTGCTGAAATTGATTAAACCATGATCCCCCAATGAAACACTAATTGGCTCTTAGTCAGCTTTATCTAACTGAACCCATTGGTGCAACTGAAATGGATGAGGTAGTTTATTCTCTGCAACTCGGGCTTCCCTGATCTTATATACGCCTCCTCATTTCCACCCATAGCCCTCTCACTCACAAACCTTTATATTTCTCCTCCAAAGTCCTCCTCCCTCCCACTCTTTAGGTTTTGGTGATTCCCCCAAGGCTGTCCCCATCCCCACTGTTCTTTTTCTATACATACCCTCCCTGGGTGATTCCATCCACCTTTACCATTTCATGATTGCAAATTTCATGCCTGCTAATACATTCCACTGCCTGCTGAAAACTTCCACTGAACCCCACATCTGGAACCTACCCAAACTGAAACAATTCATCTTCAACTGTCTGCTCTTCATTCAGCTATCACCTCCGTCAGTGGTGCCATCATCCACTAAGCTTTAACTCTTCATATTCGATAACTTCCACCATCCAACTGGTGAACAAAATTACCTCCTCATTATTTTTCAACCCAGTTGTACTTGGCTTCAATTTGGCTGGAACTCGGTTTAACTTCTTACAATAACTATGCTTCTGCAGGAGCAACTTTCCCTCCTATATGCTAGTCACCAATGTGGTATTTCCAAAGCAAAACATGTGATGACATCACTTCCTCTCTTAAGAACTTTCAGTAGTTCCTCATTTTTATAGATGAGATTTTATGATCTATAAAGCAGTCTATCTCCCCTGCAGGAGCCAAGCCCTTCGCATGTCTAGCTTCTTTCATTACTCCCTCTTTTGGGCATAACTTTCTAAAAACCAAAAATGCTTGTAATTCCTCCCACATTCTTTGTATTTCTATGCCTCTGCCTTTGCTTAGGTGGTACTTCAGGTCTTTTATTATAGGCGTGTTTTTTTTTTTTTTTTTTACTTTTTTTTAGTGTTTATTTATTTTTTGAGAGAGAGAGAGAGAGTGTGTGAGTGGGGGAGGTACAGAGAGAGAGGGATACACAGAATCTGAAGCAGGTTCCAGGCTCCAAGCTGACAGCACAGAGCCTGACACGGGGCTCGAACCCACAAGCTGTGAGATCGTCACCTGAGCCGAAGTTGGACACTTAATCGACTGAGCCACCCAGGGGCCCTAGTGGTACTTCAGGTCTTAAAAGTTCTTTTCCTTTCTCTTCCTTCAGGTATCACTGAGTAAACTTTCCTTGACTTTTTCCCATCCAAGGATAAGTTGCCCTTCTCTTCTCCCATAAGACCTGTCTCAACTATTAATATATTTGATACAGTACCTTTTTTTTTTATTTTTGTGTCTGTTTGTCCCTATAGACTATTTTAGTTACTTGATGTTATAAACTGAGTCTTATCTGTCTTTGTATTGCAATATATGCTATATGCTGTAGATTCGAAAATATTAAAGAATCAAATAATGAATTAAAATGTCAATAAATGAATATCACCATAATTATATCATATTTCAATTTCAATTTCTGAGGTATAGACTCTCTTGCTTTCCATCTTTTAAGCTCCTAAATGGCTAGGATCATAACTTTTGCCACAGCACCTAAATCAGTTACTCAGGGCAATATTTAAATGTTTATTTAAAGACTGGATGAATAAATGTTGGGAAAATTAAATGTTAAGTGAAGAACTGGCAACTAAGAGAGTTCACAGCCAAAAACAAGCCTTCAAACAGTGAATTATACATTTTAGGTAATTCTTAGGGCTGTTTTATTTTCTTTATAAATTCCTTTACAATTTATTTTTCTTAGTGAGCTTAAAGAATACAGACATTATGTCTATTGTGGGTTAGTTATTTAGCATATGTGAGCCAAGAAAATAGCATTCAGTAGCCTATTAAAGTGTATTGAACATTGTGTATATGTTTCTTAAACAAATAATTAGAATGTAAGGTAAATCTGACACCATACTGGTTTATTTTGTGAAGTTTAAAATTTATCAGCATTTTAAGGCAAAACTCTTTATTGCAGTTAAGATTTAGTTTCAGGCAAAGAGATTTACATGTTTCTGAACCATTAAAGAAAATTAGTTTCTATTTCAGGCAGCTTAAGAAAAGGTAGGGTAAATAGCATAACCCAAGAGATTCATTTAGAAGACTTGTTCAGGCCATGAAATAAATATAGATCAAAGACCTTACTACTTAAGAAGGGAGCCATGGTGTCAAATACAGGCAGACAGGGGATATTCTGTTGTTGAAAAGATACTAGATAACGATGAAAACATGCATTTAAAAATTCAGTCTAGAATCTGGAGGAAATGTCCCCACTGGCCCTTTGAAGATAGGCCCAGTTGATGAAAGGCATTTCCTGAAAGAAATATGGCAAAGGAGATGCTGGAATGATTCTCCACAGTTAATAGGTTCTGATGTAAGTTGAAACAACATTAGTTACTAGAGTAAGCAGTAGAGCCCATATAAACATAGAGAAAATCAATGTGGTGTATTCCTCAAACAAGTTCTTTGCTGGAATAAAAAAAATATTTTATCATTATTTATTTTCTTTTTTTTTTTAATGTTTTATTTTTATTTTTAGGAGAGAGAGAGAGAGACAGCGTGAGCAGGGGAGGGTCAGAGAGAGAGGGAGTCACAGACTGAAACAGGCTCCAGACTCTGAACTGGCAGTCAGCACACAGCCCGACGCGGAGCTCAAACCCACGATCCGTGAGATCATGACCCAAGTGAAAGTATCATTATCTATTTTCTTAGGCATCTGTTAAACAAGATGATTCACTGTTAGAGTTAATATTTGTAAGTTACTCAGGTAAATAATAATAGCTATGACTCTACAATTTCTAACAGTTAGTGAAGTTAAATTTTCACCCTATTACAGAAACTTATGGAAAATTAAGTTATTTTGCTGCAGTAGGTAAATCCCAAGGCCATAACTAACTGTCCCAAATAGAGAGGGTTATTTCCTCAAGACAACCTAAGTTAACCAAGTCTTCTCAAAAAGAACTCTTAGTCAAGGAGAGCCAAGGTGATATGTTAGATAAACAATGCTGTGTCAAATCTGAAAGTTGATTCATAAAATTGTTGCACTTGTTAAAAGCTTAGAGGTCTATGAAGACAGTGGCCATGTGTATCTTAGTCACCATTTAACCTCACCTCTTAGAATACTGGGAACACAGCAAGAATTCAATAGACATCAGTTGGTTGAATAAATAAGTAGATAAATAAATGACTATATCAAAATAAAAATGAAAAAAACTGTACATAAGACTGGTTATTGGGGATAGGGAAACAGAAAAAAGTCAATGCTTCAAGACTGGTTTACTGCTGAGGTCATGAAGATATGTTCAGTCCTACAGCTTTCTTTTTCAGATCAAGGGCAATATAGGTTGATGCGTTGGTCATTCCCATTTGGAGAGGTATGCAGCAAAAAATGAAAATAGTTCTAACCAGTGAAGAATTACTGAATAAAAAAGAATTACTGAAAAAACTAATAGAATACAAACAACAAAAGACCTATGTTAATCATGTTTTTCTTTTAACATTTTAGATTTAGCATTTGTATTTAGTAGTGGTTTTCAAAATGATCATCATTGGACATTGTATCTTGCCAAGCCTATATTTCCTTGTCAGTGTATTTAATTAATGAACTTACAATATATTTATAAAATATTTAGATGTTTGAGACAGATCTAAAGTTTGCAGTAAGGTATTTAAATGGATGGTGCTGTGAATGTAAACACTAAAAGTCCTTCCAATAATCCTTTCTACCTGTAACTGAGTATTTTGTCAAGATGCTTTTAGAATACATTTTATTTCCCTTTACAAAGAATAAGTAAACAAGAGAAAAATTGTAATGGAATGCTGTATCACATCCTCTTGAACCAATCACTGATTATAGGCATAGCTGCCATTGACAAATCCATTCAGGCTCAGACTTACCTTGTGTTATCATCATCCCCAAAATATCCAAGGTGTGTTTCTTTGATTTTGGCCCTAGAACTTCTCCAACATTGGACGAATCCACTTAGCTCTTGTTTAACCATGACGTAGACCATAAGGAAGTTAATACCTCTGCAGTCAACCCTCAACCAAAGAAGAAGGTAGATAGATATATCTTCTAGTCTCCCACCCATCTGGAAGACATTCTGAATAGTTTTCAGGTGGCTCCAGCGAAATAGAGCACCTGCTGTTCACAGAGGTGTCTTTACATCAGCTTTTTTACCTTTTCTGTCTTGCTCTGCTCTCAGTCTGGCTCCTAGTTGCACTTCCCAAAAACACTGATTGCAAGTCTTTTTCTCAGGCTTTGCTTTCAGGAGAACCCAAACTAAAACACATAAAAACAAAAAATATATATAATTATGGTTAAAATGCCCAAAGATAACAAACCCTGACATTTTGGCTTCTTTTTAAAACCACATAACTAAAATACTGTATTTAAGAGCAATTCAAACATTACCAAACTACATCTTCTTCCCTATTTCTGCCAAGCCCATATCCAACAACTCTGCCTCCATAGCAGCAAGCCCCATTAAAGTTTGATATGAATTCTTTCTGTCATATTTTTATTCAGTTTGATACTTACTAACATATATTTACAGTATCTCTTTCTTGGTTAGTATTAAGAACAGTTGCAACTACATCTTTTGCTGTATATCTTTGACTACTTTTCATAAGATACAGAGGATTATATATTTTTTTCATTTCCTATATAGTATATAATTGATTTTTTTATTTATCTCTTTGACCTACGGCATGTCTTCAGTAAACGAGAATAAATAAATAACTCATTAATGGATGAAATGTAGTTTTAAATTTTAGAAATATTGTGAATTTAATGTAAAATTATTGCAATTCAAGTTACAATGTAAGTTACTGCAACTTGAAATTCAATGAAATAAACAACATGCTTCAAGTGTTGAAGATACATATTAATCAGTAATTGTTCTGTAATAAATTCCCCCAAAATAGTGACTGAGAACAGCAAATCATCTTAAGCATCTGTGGCTCATCTGGGGATTAGCTGATGTAGGCTGAGATTGGTGGAGAGCTTTGCTTCTCGGTGTTCATTTGCAAGTAGTTGGAGGATCTCTGCTTCAGATTCTGGTAATTGGGATGACTCTGCTCCATATGTCTCTCATCCTTCTCCAGGAAATGCCAGTGTGAATGCTTGTTCTATTAGATATGCTTCCTCCACATGGGTAGAAAATTGGCAACAAAATTACCCAGTACAGAAAGAAAGGTTGATTGATTTCAATTATTACTGTAACTTACTTTCTATCAATCATCACTGTCATATTGTATTATGATGTCCCTAATACCAGTGAATACTCATATGGTCCCTTTTCCACAAATTTTAATCATCGAGGTATTAAAATCATGACAAGTCTTAGAAATGATTTTGGAAAAAATATATTTTAAAAATCATACATACAAACAATAAACAATAAGGAGAAATGTTTCTTATGACTGGTATCTAAAAATCCATGCCCATCCTTCTCTGAAATATATGAAAGTTTTCTGGGATGGAGTCTTCTTACCTACCACTCTTAGGTACTTACACAAAACAGTGTGGCATAATCAAGAACCTGATACTTCCTCATGAAGATGAGGTCTTCAAGTCTTTTGTTTTTGGTTATTTTTTTCTCCTACAAAGTCTGGATCATAACTCAAGCCATAATACATTCTTATTCCAATGGAAAAGCAGCTTTTATTGATAGTTTCCATATAAGCTAATTTATTGTGTAGGGAGTTCATTACTTCTTTCCTCTTCTTCTGTTAAATTCATTTTAAATCAGCTTCAATGATTACAACCTGAGGAAGTTATTTGGTGATTTGGAGCTGAGTGCCATACTGGCTGCCATGTCTTGTTTGTGTTATATATTTTCTATCCAGTGGATGTATCTGATCCTGAGGCTTCCATCAAAGCATCATAATTCAAAATGAGAAAAGTCACATATAGTCAATAATACTGTAATAACATTGTATGGTGACAAATAGTAACAACACTTATCAATGTGAGCATTGCATGATATATAGAATTGTTCAATCACTATGTTGTACACTTGAACATCATATGTCAACCATACTTCAATAAAAAGAATACAAAGAATGAGGAAAATGGTGTGCATGTGCAATGCAAATTTGACACTAACTGATCAGTGTTCAACCAAACTTCACAAATTAAAGATGCAGTCCTCCACAAAATTGTTCCAACTTCAGACACAACATAGAAGCCTGAGGGTTGCCAGACTACTCACACTTCTGACAAACTGGCTGCAAATCTGGTGTTCCCATCATATCCACCAGTTTGCTGATTTGTTAGAATGACTCACAAGACTCATAAAATGCTATACAGTTGGCCCTTGAATAATGTGGGCATTAGGGGCACTGACCCTTCACACAGTACAAAATCTACATTTAACTTTTGACTCCCCCAAACCTTAACTACTAATAGCCTACAGTTGCCTGGAAGCCTTATCAATAACATAAACAGTCACTTAACACTTAGTTTGTTTATGTATTATATACTGTATTCTTACAATAAAGTAACCTAGAGGAAAGAAAATTTAAGGAAAAGAAAATACATTTACAGTACTGTACTGTATTTTTTAATCCATGTTTAAGTGGACCTGCACAATTCAAACATATGTTGTTCAAGGGTCAACTATATTTATAATCACAGTTTGGCTATAGAAGAAAGGATACAAAGGATACAGCCAAAAGGAGAGATGCAAAGGGCAAGGTCTGGGAAGGTCCCAGATGAAAAGTTTTTGTGTATACTCACTGTGGAGTCACGTCACCTGTCTAGCACATTGAAGTCTATTACCAACCAGGCTCACCCGAGCCTCGCTGTCTGGTGTCTCTTTTTGGGGGGCAGGGGTGAGGGGGAAGGCAATGTGCATTCATTATGTAGGCATCATTGAACGAATCACTGGCCATGAGATTGAACTCAATCTTTAGCTTTTTCTCCTCTCTGGAGTTTGGGCCAACATCAAGGGTCTAAAGCTCTGTATAAATAAAAGTTCAAAGATCCAAACCTCTAACCACTTAGACTTTCTGGCAGAACCAGTCCCCATCCTGGATTGTCTTCTTAGCATAAAATCAGATGTGGTTTGAGGGGTCCACCATGAATCGCAAAGACACCCCTTTCAAACAAGAAATTTCAAGGGTTTAGGGTACCCCTCCCAGGAACTATAAATAAAAATCAGGCAAGTTATATGATACCTGGACATAAGACTGAGGGTCTAAAATACAGGTTTGCTATTTAATCTCTAATCCCCCCAAAAGTGAAACTAGTATGAATTAAGAGGCTTTTATATTCTCTGTAAAGCCACTGAAACACTATATAAATATATGTATTAATAATTCTCACATCTGAGCAACACAATCTAGTGATATAACATAAGTGGAAATATATAATGATGAAAGAGAAACCAAAGTTTAAGACTCAGTGATAAGAGTTAGAATACTGAGATTTGAAATCCAGGTCTAGTCTACCCAAAGTGTCCTTTGGACAAATCACTGAAACACTCTGAACCAACTCAATTCTTCTCGTCTCTAAAATGGGAATAAAATATTTTACAGGATTGTTACAAAGAATATACTTAGGGAATAAAAGTGAAATTCAAATAAAAAGTCTTTATCCAAGGAAATTCACTAAAGGGGAATTTGCCTGTGTGGTACAAAATTTTTATTACCCTAGTTGTGAAGATTAGGGTCCTCAGTCACACTCACATGACTTGTCTTCCTTCCTCACTCCCACATCATCTAATCTAACAGTTCTCGCCATGAACACAAGTTTAGAGACAAATAGAGGAAATTAGATCTTAACCAGTAAGGTACTTTGTAAACTGGTGACTACTGTGGCACATAGGATTGGTATCAATTTTTAGCAACATTGGTTTACTAAATTTGGTTTCTTTCTGTTACGCGACCAGGGACTATGGACATTCTGTCCTGGAAATCCTTCAAGAGTAACAAATGACATAAAACAACTTTCCATTGTGTTGATGGCAATGGGGACATACCTACTGTGAAATTCCATATACAGTGGATGTCCCTCTACAGCGATCACAACCCTTAAGCAGCCTGCCCTAAACACTATCACAAATTCCTGCAGGCTATTAACTTGAGGATATTAGTTTCGTTTTGTTTTCAGACTCTCTCAAGTTCCCATTGTTAAATGATCTAAGACAGCTAATATATTCTTGCACAAGTCTAGATTTCTTGCAGCTAAGGAAATTAAAATCCCTTGTTTTCCTTATAACACAAAATAAAATAAAAGTAATACAGCCTTGTTGTGTATGCCACAAGTTCTTGACAATGCTAACTTTGCCTTTATACGTAACTGCTTCTGCTGCTTTCTAGTCTTCTAACTGGACCCATTGAATTATCAGCCAGCAACTGTATTCTAGGAGCTGAACTCCATTCAAGAAGTCTCCTTGCAGGAGCGGGGTGAAAAAAAATGTTTAAGAGAAGCAGCATTTCTTCCCAGGTAAGAGGATGTATTTTACGGTAGAAGAGACTTATATGAAGAAAGGGGACAGTGTGATTATGTGATTACAATATGAAGAGCTCTCAGATATTGATTACTATGCTCCAGGTACTTTATCTACATTATGTACTTGATACATTTTGTGTGCATTATTTCATTTAATATTCACATGGCTCCATAAGATTAGCATTATTACTGTTCAGGCTAAGAGTCCTTAAGTGGATTGCTGAAGGTGGTAATGCCAGGAAGTGGTAGAATCAGTTTGAATGCTGTTCATGACACCGTTCTTAAAAACTACAGGCAACTTCACAGAAAATCACAATGTAAGGCCTAATGCATGCCCTCAAGCAGCAAAACTAAGATAAAATCCTGAAATGTACAGGGATGTTTATTCTATCTTTATATACAGAAAGACTGTTCAGGAGTCAGTCAGAACCGTTCCAATTTCGATAAGGCTGCCATGCTTTGGCAAGCTCCCTGCTGTTGATAGAGTTCAAGGAGATGGGAAATGAACATTTTGTGGGGTGTATCCAAGGAGAAGAAAACATCCTGTGGTCCAGGAAAAGATCCACTCCATATCCAGATGTCATTTATTAACCATCAGATGTCTGAGGTCTTTATATCCAGCCCCAACCCTTCAGTTCTACTGTTCTCTCATCTGCCTATTTCCTATTTGTATAATTATTTTCAATTTTTCATCCTCCATTGAGTATTCCAGGGAATCCTGAGTGGACCAGTTTAGCCCTCAAAAGAGGATCTGAGGAAGCAACGTCTCTAAGAACTCCGGGAGAATGGTGATGTGGAGAGTTCATTCCGAGCCTCTTAAATGGCTGGTCCATAGACTAGCAGCACAGTATAAACCAGATCCTTCCTCTAGGGTCCTCAGTGAATCATCACCATATCAGATTACAAATATTTACATGAATCTGTTTGGCATCTCATTTTTCCTATGTGTTCCCAGGAGTTAAATAAAAGATTCAATTGCTGAGATTACAAAAATTAATGGAGATACTCTCCCTAGTAATAGTACCGGGATTCTTTTACAACTTATATACGCAGAAACCTCCAGAAGCCTAGAGTAAAGAAAGCAACACCAACACAAAATTAATATTTAGAAAAAGCGATTTAATTTTATTCAGAAGAGACAACAAATAACATAAAGGCTATCATTGCTTAAGTTTAGACATTTGTCTTAGAATTTCACCATTAACTAGACCTAGCGTAACATAAAAATCAGACTCAACCACTTTCAAAAGATGAAATCCAAGTCACTTCCCATCTCCGTCAGTTATATTTAAGCAATGCCTGAGATCACAAGCACATGTCAAGAGCTCCCTTCCCACATCCTTTCAAGCCATTCCAATACTCTTGACAATTGTGTAGCAAAGGGTCTATTAAAGCAAGTTCTGAGCACTCATAAGGCTTCTCCATTCTTGATCTATTTCTCATAATTTCCTCTTTGGACCTATACCTTGGCTTCATTTTTTTCTCAGTACCCTCCCACCTCTGACCCATGAGAATTATGTAGAGAGCTAACACTAGTCAACATTCCTTGTGAAAACCAAATCAGAATTTGGAGGCTCATGGATTTTAGAGACATCTCATGGTATGTATACCATATATGACATTGCAGTCCCATGGGTGCCTCAGATAATAAACCTCAGATACATTAATATTTCTGCAGAATAACATATGTCTATTCACATGAAGAGTAATAAGGCAATAAACATTTTCACATATGTTTATATCAAGATTTCTGTCAAATGAGTCACAAAATGCCTTTGGCTTTCAGATACATGTGGATATCCAAGTAAAAGATACAGGATGATAGACCAGTAATAACTCTATAATGTGTCATACACTACTGTATGCTATATGTTCATCTGCTTTGCTCGATCATAATACCCTGAGCAGTTGTTCTCAGTATGCCGGTTTTATATGTCATGGGGCTCAGAGAGTGAAGTTTCTTACCAAAGAACACACAGATAGTAGGCAGTACCAGGGCTAATTCCCAAATTTCACTTTTATATAATTTACTACTTACACTTACACATGTCCTCTCCAGCCTTGATTCTCAATTTCCTCTTTATGACCATCCAAGTGATTGTGTAGCGTCATAACATGTGAAAAGTAAAAGGATTGCACAAGTACATCACATCAGGTGATTATTTCTGGAGGATGATACTATCTGATTGGAGGTGGAGGGCAAATAGGAAGCTCTTATATGCTGAGGGTGGTGGTAGTGGTGGTTTTTTCACTTAATCTGGAGGTTAGAGGAAAGATTCCTTCCCCCCAGGAAAAAAAAAAAGTAATTCTAATAAATCAGAGGAACACAATGCACGTTTTGTGTCGCAAGTTGGTGCATATAAATGTGAAGACAAAACTATAGCCCCTTTTATAGGCTGACTATACACAGAACTTGGCAATCACATGGTCACATGTGCCAAGTCCCAGGACATTTTCTTGAGCATGTCATTCAGTTTAGAATTATACTGCATCGCCTTCCTATCAATCAAGAGCAGTGCAAAGTTAGTAATCAAAAAGTACAATGGAAATGATATGTTGACAAGGAATAGACTAGGTTAAAACATCATATACAGATTAAAATTGGGCAAGGCATTTTCTTTCCACATATATACTTAAGTTTAATCTATTAGGAAATATTTTGTCTAGGAACACTTTTCACCAAGAAACAACATCATTTATTTAGGATAAAGATTCTTGACAAGGAGAGAACTAGTAAAGCCCAAAGAAGGCAGGAGGCCAGAGACAAGAACAATATCTTAGATTCATTATCATAGAGATAGAAAATGCCAAGAACTAAGGAAGGCATGGAGTCATGATGGACTGGCTCCAGAGTCCTTCTTTGCCTCTGGTCAACCTGACTTTATTTTGAAAGGGGAGGCCCTCATGTAGTTATTACAAGAGTATCCAAGGCTCAATCCACTCCCTGGTCATAATGAGAGGCAGATGCAGGTTGATTTCTTACCTCATTCACCTTCTGCTTCAGAGCATCACACTGGGATGTCCAGGCAGGTACATGCTGGGCTAGGTCTGGTGGGAACAGACAAAAATATAATAAAGTCCTTATCTGGTATGCATCTCTCAGTATTCAAGGGACTCAGTGTCTTGAATGTAAGATCTGCCTTTGACCACCTCACTGAATGATATTTTACAGAGAATTGTGAAAAGGGAAAGGTAGAGTTTAGAATCAAATTGTTGCCCTTACACTACATGTTTAACTAATTGGACACATCCAATTTCCCATTGACATGAACAACAGCTTGTAAAAATTCAAGATAATGCTTTTCCATTATAAACCAGGAAAATCATGAATATACCAGTGGATATATCCATGGATTTTGGTTCCACATTGCCCTCCATTTAAACCCATGCTCTGTCTTTTAGTAGCAGTGTGAATACAGGAGATTATTTAGTAGCTCACTTTTCCTCATCTGTAAAATTCTAGATAACCTGCATCTACTTCATCAGGCTCTTGGTAACACATTGCATAGCACTTACCTATAACAATATATGATGGCTGGTATTGTTAACAATAATAGTAATTAATCCATTGATAATAATGTATTGATTATTATTATAATATATATGCTGAAATTAGTGATAGCCAAAGACCACCAAAGGATAGACTAACCTTTACATACAAAGGAAAAGCTTATCAAACACAGAATAAATATACTCATTAGCCAGAGGAAGGTGACTGATTTATCTAACTCAAACAACAGAAGTTGAGGTGATGGAGGACCTTCAGCCAAGCGGTGAGCGATCACGATCCTGTGAAAACCTTAATCAAATGTACCAACCACTTGGGGCTTTGCAGAGCAGCTGATACAGGTACTAAACTGTTAAGGCACATGGGGTGGCTGCTTCCTAATGAGACCTCTAATGTCAGTAGACAAGTGGGTACTTCATCAGTTGACTAAAAATACTACAACAAATGACTCATATGGAATTTCTCTGACTTAGCTTCCGAGCTCCTCAAGGGAACATTTCCCAGCTCTAAGTTCTCCATACTTCCCCAAAGCAACTGGGGTCCTACATTAGCCAAGTATAACTTGAGAGGGTCCTTCTCTCTCCATCAGGATGTAATCATAACATGGGAGAACTCATCTCAAATCTCAGTATTACACTATACTTGTAAATTGTGGGGGGAAAAAAATGATTTGAAGTTTAAAAATACAAATTGCGGAGGGTCTCAGTTAGTTAAGCATCCAACTTTAGTTCCAGGTCATGATCTCACGGTTCATGGGTTCAAGCCCCACATCTCGCTCTCTGCTGTGGGAGCGGAGCCTGCTTCAAACCCTGTCTTTGTCACTCTCTACCCCTCCCCTACTTGCATTTGTGTGTATGCTTTCTCTCTCTCAGTCTCTCAAAAATAAATAATAATAACAAAAGAAAATAGAAATTGTGGAAAATCGCCTGATACATTAAAAGATTCAAGAAAACAAGATTATTAATACATGTTCAGAGAAGTAAGCCCAATTAAACATAGTTCTTTAAAAAAAATAAACAAAAAACAAAACCATAGCTTCAGAAAACATAAGTTTATAACCTTAAAAAGATTCAAGTTAGTTTATCTACAAAAGGGAACACATCAAGGTCAGAAATGTTCTTTTCAAAATTAAAAACATGTTTTCTAGATAATAAAATATAACCGAGTCAGCCTGAAAGATGTCATTTACAAATGCTCAGCCTGTGACTTAGTCATGACCTTGAGAGAGGAAAAAAAAAACACCTCAGTTTTATCAGTTCACATTCCCTTAACACAATGCTATATTTTAGGTACTGTTAAAGTTGAAGTTCTACCTTTAAAAGGACCACATTCAGGTGAACAGTTATTACTTTTCTCCTTCGATATATGAAGATTTTCCCCTAAGGTTGAAATTATAAAGTGCATGAAAATGGAAGGCCAATTAAATATCTTGGGTTTTCAGTTTACCCAAGATTGGAAACCCTAAAGAACTAATCAGGATAAAACCCCTGGAGAAAAGTGATGTGCTTTGTAAGGATCTGTCCGTATCAATTCTAGACATTCTTGGCTGGAACATACTTGGCTGAACATGTGCCAGGTTCTGAATGAGGGCTTCTTTTCTTTAGTTTCTGAAGCAGAACATGTCATGGGCCATGGCGGAGAACAGAACCAAAGCCCTGCCAGGCCACACCTTACACATCAGGCTTGACCGGCACAAAAGTGCTTTTGTAGATGGCCTTTCCACAGTGCCCTGATGTCAGGCAGGGTCACTGTATCATTTGTTATCCAAACTGGGACAATTTTGAGCATGAAAGGCGATACCTGGGCAAACCAGGACCTTCTCTATCACACCTGAACTGGTAAGCAACAAAGGGTCAGTGAATGATTGAAGGTTTGCCCTCTGAGGCTGATTTCATTAACCTCTCTCAGCCTAAAAGGAGCAATCCTATGCGGTTAGCAGACTGAACGTCAGTAATAGTTCCAATGCTCGGGTGGCTCATTTCAGCATTAGCAGCTTCAGCTTGGAGTTCATAAAATACAGGCTCAAAAAGGAAAGAGTATACCAGGGTAGAATAAATGGACAAAGTAAAATGTTGCTGTAGTCTGGTCACAGGAAAGCTAGCAGAGCACTCCTGGGCAAGCTTCATCCTTATGTTCAAAACATAAATTGGACAGGGGCACCTGGGTGGCTCAGTCAGTTAAGCATCTGACTTCAGCTCAGGTTCATGGGTTCAAGCCCCGCATCGGGCTCTGTGCTAACAGCTCAGAGCCTAGAGCCTGCTTTGGATTCTGTGTCTCCCTCTCTTTCTCTACCACTCTGCCTCTCAAAAAAAATAGATATTAAAATTTTTTTAAAAGAACATAAATTAGACAACCCAGTGGGAAATAGATAAGGAATCACTAAAGAAATTAGAAAAAAAATTGGGGCATCTGGGAGGCTCAGTCGGTTGAGCGTCTGACTTCAGCTCAGGTCATGATCTCATGGTTTGTGGGTTCGAGCCCCATCCTGTCAGTGCATAGCCTGCTTGGGATTCTCTCTCTCCCTCTCCCTCTGCCCTCCCTACTTGTGCTCTCTCTCTCTCTCTCTCTCAAAATAAATAAACTTAAAAAAAAGAAATTAGAGAAAAGTAACAGTCCATAGATTTCTCCTCAAACATCTGTCATGCTCTTAGCTAGAAGGAAGATAGTGCATAGAAAGGGACTCAAGAACTATACGTTTGTAGGGTCGGGGTGGAGTACTGTGATACAGGAATGCAAGTACTACAACGAAATACAGAAGAGAATAAAGTGACTCTGGAATTCAGAGGGAGACGTCCAGAGTTCTGATAGGACTGATGACAGAGAAGAGTGAACCGATGATGGAGGGGTAGCAATCAGGGGAGGTGTGGGACATTCCATAGGTTAAATACGACAGACGTGAGAAAGTCAAAGACTGGCTTTGGGGAGGGTTGTGTTTGATCCACACAGAGACAGGGCTACAGCAAAATTCTAAAGGTCACTGTGACAGCTGTTGCCACTTCTAGCTGGCACATCTGCCAAACAGGTCCTTCTCTGGGCTCTAAGACCCATGTGTCAACACCGTGAGCAAGTATCATCTAAAGGGCATACCTATAACTTTTCTTTAATACCAAGGTCTTCTGTTTACTTTCAACTAAAGGGGGTTGATGGGTGATTTGACTAATCATTCTCATAGTTGACAAAATTACCAAACAGGAAAGTCTCAAAACATACCAGAAACAGTAAAAATTCTTGGGATCTGTTTTAAAACTTTTTTAATGTTTTATTTATTTCTAAGAGAGAGACAGCATGAGCTGGGGAGGGTCAGAGAGAGAGGAGACACAGAATCTGAAGCAGGTTCCAGGCTCTGAGCTAGCCATCAGCACAGAGCCTGACACAGGGCTCAAACCCACGAACCGTGTGATCATGACCTGAGCTGAAGTCGGATGCTTAACCTACTAAGCCACCCAGGCGCCCCGAGGTCTGTTTTATTAAGTAAAGTTTCATATTTTATACAAGAGAATTCTTTTTAAAGATATTATGGAGAAGGAAAAAGGGCCCCCAAAGTTGTAGACTAGAACTTCCACTTACACCATGATGTCGGGCAATGTCAGCCATAATGTTGCCCATCACTCTTCTCCAACCCGACATGAATACTTCAGTGCCTCACCATAAGCATACCTTGAGGGATGGTCTCGGGATTAAGTCTAGACAATCAGAGTACGTCCTAGGACTTTTCTTCCAGAATTACCTAGTAATATATTTTCTCTTTCACTAAGAGTTTATGGTTCTCTAAGCTTACAAATTTTAAGTCTATGGCCAGACACCCAGCCCAGCCCCACAGAGAAGAGCTTCTTTGCAACAGCAGGTGAGTTCAACATAAAGAGATAAACAGAAATGAAAGATGGGGGAAAGGAAGAAAAGAATCTTTTCTTTCTCCCCTTGAGATCTTAGATCCTTCCTATCTTTTTTTTTTTTTTTTAACTTCCATTAACTATCCCAATTGCTTTCCAAATTATGTGGTCCAGTACATCTTTGGACAGGTTTACTTATGAGACTTAATGTTTTCTCAGGATCTTAGAGACCATAACAAAGAGCAGTGACCACAAATGCTTTGTGATCTCTATACCAATCTTGGCTTACCCAGACTCAAGTCAACTTCCCCAAAACAATGCTTGTGACTGTAAATATTTCCAGAGAGAGCCATCCTATCACAGAAGATCTTCAGATCTTTGAAAATATTTCAAAGACCCTAGCAGTTCTAAAACATCCTTGAAAAGGAATAAAAGGGGAGGAATCAATCTATCTAGTTAGAATACTTACTATGTAGTTACCATGTGGTATTGTGTCAACAATGGCATCCAATAAGACACCACTACCTGTGACAACTGTACTCATTGAGGAGGTCAGCTTTGAGTCCATACCCTGATACTAGAAAGCCTCACTAGTAATACACAGTATATTCTGCCTAGTCATTTTTACAGAGACACATCATAGTCCTGGTGACCATAGGTGCATTCACCTGGATGAAACTGGCCTGGGTGTGTTTATCCAGACAAAACTGCATTCAACCGTAGCAATTCCTGCCAACTTATTTGTCAGTGAAGCACATTTTTCTAACTCCTCGTTGGGGGGTCAGGTCAAAACACTCCCATGTCCCATGGCCTATCACCGACTGATCAACAGACAATCTTATAGTTATGAATCCTCTTTGCCAGTGATTATGAGTGTGACAATATTCAAATTTAGTATTCCCCCCTCCCTTACTTCTCTGATTAAAACTGTTTAATGACTTTTCCCTACAGAACAATGAAAATAAGGGTGTTCCCCGACTCTCAAAGACGTCAAGCAAGTTTGTTGACAGACATCTAATTAACTTTCTTTTCCAATTAAGTTGTTCTCTATAGTGCTTTGAAACTGTTTATAATGCAGCATTAGTAAGATTGTTTCTCTGATACAAATATGGCATTTGTTCTCATAATGAAATATTCAAATCTATACTTCCTATGAGCCTATTTAAGTAATTTCCATAGTGAGATGTTTTATTTTTTTCTAACTTCATATGCATTATGCTTTACTCTTCCATAAAGTATCCTCATACTTGCAAGGACTCAAGTGTCCTTCAGAGTCGTCTATAATAAACATGGCCCTATCATCAAAATGTTTCCACCAAATTCTATTGACATATAGCTAGAGAAATATTATGTACTAGAGAAATATTTCTGAGGGGATATACTGGTTAATAGGTGCCCATACTGAAGCTGCATTAGGAGCTTCTCTGTAAGCTTTTTTTTTTTTTTTGGATAAATATTGAAAATACTCACTCTGACCATGGCATTGGTGGGAGACAGGGGTATAGGGACTAGATATAGAAATAATAAACCAAGAAAGGATCTCTTCCTTAATTAACTCACATTTTAATTGTGGGATAAAGATCATAACTCTGTAATTATAATAATGTAATCATAGCACTCAGCAGCTACATGAAAGCTGTTTCCTTCTTTCCCTCTACCTCTGGTACTTCCCCTTTGGACTGCAAACGTTTGCTTGACTCATTAGCAAAAAAGAGAATTTTTATAGATCTTTAACCAATTCTGTGCATTAAGGGAATACTCCTGATGGTCTGGTAATTATGTCTGCCAGCCTCCACGCGTAACCCATTCTCTACTCACCTTTGCTCTACTCTGCCCACCAGGGGCTGACTTTGAGGAAGTTATATCTGGGCTTCCATTCCTATGGCTTTTGACTGAGTTCAATTAATAGAAGAAGATAGGAGACACCAGCAAGAGATGAGAGGTCATGAGGAGAAGAATTTCAAGATACTTCCCACCCCCACCTCCTCCATTCCCCCACCTCCTCCATTCCCCCACCACCACCCACACACATCACTTCCTCCCAGTCTAAGCACTATGTTTCTGGCAATGATTATGATGCCCTAGGATTACAACTAGACATATGCAGCCCCTTCCCATAGCTCTGTCTCTCACCTGAATCTAATAACTCCATTTCCTTCTCTTGCCCCTCAGGTACAGAATGGTAATGGCTTCTTGCTGTGGTTAGTCCCTAGGTACCTCAGTACCACTTGCTAATTTCCTTAACCCTGTCCATACCTTTGCAATAGTCCCTTCATCAAATTGTTTTCAACATCCCAGCTAAATGTGCTTTCTGTTCTTTGTTAGGACCTGATTTGTACATTTGGGATTACACCTGTAATGCAAGATTGGAAAAGAGTGACAAATGGCGAATGGGTTAGAGGACGGACTCCTTAGGTTCAGTGGAGTAAGACATCCTTACCAGCTAGCAGATTAGAGAAGGCTTCATGGATCAGAGGCAGTCAATAAAGGCATGGGTTAATTCTTCACCTTTCTAATGAGAAATATTGGTTCATTTTCTCTCAATTTCCACACACCATCTCCGTCTCACTTAGATTTGGGCTATTCAGAGAAAACTGAATATTGCTCCTGGAAAGAACAGCTGAGGGTTACAGAGTTTGCCTTTCTGATGAACCTGCAAAATGTCAGCATCTCTATGTGAGCCTGATCTGAATGCTCCTGTTGAAATGTCATGGGGCCAACCCTGTTCACAGGGTGAGGTGGCAGGAACTCATCAGGGAAGTGTTCTTGGCTGCAAGAGTGCCATAGTGCAGAGGGGAGCCACAGTGAGCCCAAGGATAGAAGGTAATGTGCCCTTCTTCCCCTCTCCTTGCCCCCTTACTTCATTTCCCCTGCTTCCCTATATCTCTCCTCATAAACAATACACTTGGCAAATGGGATGAGGGTGGGGAACCGTTGTTTTTTTTTTTTTTTTCAAAGACCAAGATATTTTGCTCCTGCTAAGAAGTAATAAAATGATCTTTAAAATGATTCAGCGTAGGGGCACCTGGGTGTCTCAGTCGATTGAGAGTTTGTCCAGCTCTTGATTATGGCTCAGGTCATGATCCCAGGGTCATGGGATCAAGCCCTGCAGTGGGCTTCTATCTGAGCATGAAGCCTGCTTAAGATTCTTTCTCTCTTCCTCCCTCTCTCTCCCTCTACTCCTCCCCTACTCACTTGCTCTCTCCCTCACTCTCCCTCTCTCATACACACACACACACACACACACACACACACACACACACACACACAGAAGCACCTGGGTAGCTCAGTTGGTTAAGCCACCAACTCTTGATTTTGGCTCAGGTCATGATCTCATGATTTGTGAGATTGAGCCCGGGATTAGGCTCTGCTCTGGCAGCACAGAGCCTGCTTGCGATTCTCCCTCTCCTTTTTTCTCTGTCCTTCCTCCATTCTGTCTCAAAAATAAATGAATAAACATTTAAACAAATGATTCAGCACAACGGGCAGGAAGAATCGAATCATGCCAGAGCGTTAGGTGAACCATCGTTCAGACCACTTATTTGGATTTCCCAGCTCAGGCAAGCTCCAGGGCTGAGCCACACTCAGCATTCCAGTCAAAAATTCCTCATCCTTCGGGAAGAAAATAAGGAGTAAAAGATTCAGATAACTGTTCACAGGAGACTCCTGGCCCTCACTCTCTTTACTTCTTTCCCTTACTTATTTCCCTCTCTCTCTTCTCCTCCCTTCTTCACTCTCTTTCCATCCCCACTTTCTTTCTTTTCCTTTTTTAGTCCATTTATTTTTTTGGGGGGGGGAGGAAAATTATAATCGCTGTTTAAATTATACCTTGAATGAGATTCATGACTAGAATTACATCCAATAAAATATTGGCAGTAAAATAAAAAATCAGTTGGATTACTCAATAAAATTCAAAATATCAGGGCAGGAGCATCTGGATGGCTCAGTCTGTTGAGCGTCTGACTTTTGATTTCAGCTCAGGCCATGATTCCAGGGTTATGGGATTGAGCCCCATATTGGGCTGCACATTGAGTGTGGAGCCTGCTTGGGATTCTATCTCTTTCTCCCTATGCCCCTCTCTCCCACTCACTCTCTTTCTAAAATATAAAATAGGGGCACCTGGGTGGCTCAGTTAGTTAAGTGTCCAACTTCAGCTCAGGTCATGATCTCACGGTTCATGGGTTCAAGCCGCACTTCGGGCTCTGTGCTGACAGCCAGCTCAGAGCCTGGAGCCTATTTCAGATTCTGTATCTCCTTCTCTCTCTGACCCTCCCTTGCTCATGCTGTCTCTCTCTCTCTCTCCCTCAGAAATAAATAAAACATTAAATAGAATATAATGTAAAATAAAAATAAATTTAAAAATAAAATAAAAACAAAATGTTAGTGCAGCCCTACCTGAGCTTGAGTTGCTGAAGCTCTAAGACATCAGAGCACCTGATGCGTGAAAGCACCATTATCCCATTCTCAAAGGAGTTCAGATCCACAGCTGTGGTGAGGTCTTTACCTCGTGAGGACTCTACCTTCCGATTGGTGGCTCTACACATAGAACCATCAGATCAAAGGATATGTAACAGTTGTGTCTGCACCTAAAAGAAACCTTGCCCAACGCTGCCTTCTCGGCTGAGTACATTTGTTATATTGCACGTCAACCTCTACTGAGACCTGTCTGCTTACCAGCTTCCTTCTCTCAGTCTGTTACCCCCAGGCAGTGACTGAACTTAATCTCCCCTTGGATTCTTCCTTATGCGCTCCTGAGCTCAGTAAGAATTCTGTGAGAGCTCCAAAATCCTTGTTAGAAAGGAATCCATGAATTAGCACATGGAAGGATGTGCAGCAGCAAAGCACAGATGCGTTTTTCTGTTTGTAACTCTTCCTTGCAGATGGAATAAACCCAGCATTCATCATGTTTCTTCACCTCTCTTTACATCGCAAGTCCTTACTACCCTTCTGTTGAAGACTCTCGGAGAAATTCCCAGAGTTACAGAATAAAACTACATCCTCTCAACTTGGCGAATAGGAATTCCATGACAGCCCCAGCCAAACTCATCATTATCAGTACCCACTCACCCCACCTGGTAATCTGTGTGTCCATGACACTAAACTGTTACAGTTCCCTCATAGGGCCATCCTCCCCCAGCCTTCTTTCTTAACTGATAAGCTTCTGTTTGCCTGTTTTGCCTAAACTCAAGCACCTTCTCACATTGACTGTTCCCTGGCCCTCCTGTGATAGGGCATCCCTATGTTCACAAACTATGTTCCCCCATGCAACTTCCCAGGACTTATCATGCTGGGTTGTAAACATGACCTTGCTTGACTCTCTGCCCTCCAACCATACACATGTATCTACTCCTAAAATGATTTTAAGTTCTTCACTACATTGTCGGGAAAGGAGTTAATTGCCCAGTGTGCATTAATCCAATAAATAAATCAAAAGCCCAGTCTTCTTTTTGAAGGAGAGCAAAGATTCCTTGAAATTTTATCTTCAGTGTTGATTTTTGAGTTATGGTCATTTTTTTTAAATTTTTTTATTTAAAAAAAATTTTTTTTAATGTTTTATTTATTTCTAGGAGAGAGAGAGAGACAGTGTGAGCAGGGGAGGGTCAGAGAGAGAGGGAGTCACAGACTGAAACAGGCTCCAGGCTCCTAGCTGGCATTTAGCACAGACCCCGATGCGGGGCTCCAACCCACGAACCGCGAGATCATGACCTAAGTGAAAGTCGGACGCTTAACCGACTAAGCCACCCAGGCGCCCCTGAGTTATGGTCTTATTACAACATGGATATATGTTTATTATATAAAAATGTTTATTACTACACTGTCTATTACTCCCTTCCACCACTGTTACCAATTTGGAAGGCAAAATAGAACCTTATTATTTATATTTACATTTTATTATAGGTAAGATTGAATGATTTTTCCTAAAGTTTAATAGTCATCTGTGCATTTTACTGAGCAATCTACTCCTGTCTTTCTCCCATTTTTATTGGAGTATTAAAGCTATTGATTATTAATATAACAAAACTCTTCTTATGAAAAAATACTTTTTCCTGTCAATTTTAAATATATTTTGCAAGCTTACTTTATTTTCTTTACTTTACTTTATTTTTGCCCAGTTTTTGAGTTAAAAATATATTTGACTGCTAGTAATCAAATATATCAATATTTCTAAGATTTCTGTCTTTGCATTTATTTATAAAAAGGTCTTCTTATTTACTTATTGTTTCACTTTCAAATTTCATTTTTTAATCTTTCTGGAATTTATTTTGGCATAGAGTATATAATTTCTCCACAGTGATAACTAATTGTCCCAGCATGATTTATTGAATAATTCATAATTTCTCCTTTATTTGAAATGTCACATTTATCAGATTATAACGTGTTTATATATATACATGAGGTTGTTGCTTGCCTATAAAAATCTGATTTCATTGAAAAATATATTCCTACTTCAACACAGCACTATAAGAATTCAGGGTTTGAGAAAAAGTTTATTTTATCTTAACAGAATATGCTTATTTATTTGGTAATGTAATTTACATTCCCCATTCTCACCCATATTCCCCATTTATTCTTCTCTTTAAATTTTTTCTAACCTATTCTCCCATATTTATTTCTCCCATGTGAAATATAGCATATGTTTTTAAAAATTTAAAGCCAAAAAGACACATAGAAAATATTGATTGAAATGAAATAAAACCTTTAAAAGGGCCTGAAAAAGAAAACCCACCATTACACTTCTATCTTTTTTTGTATTCTTAGGTAAGTTTTATAAAGCTATTTAAAGCATATGCATGGTAAGTTTCATTCCAAAGTATGGATTATTTTCTGTAGACCTTATGAAAAGAGCCTCTTTTCACCTGTATTAGTCTCCTACTGGTGCTGTAACAAATTACAATAAACAACACAAATTTATTCTCTCACGGTTTTGGAGTTCAGAAGTGCAAAACAGCCTGCCATGCTCTCTCCAGGCTCTAGAGGAGAATCCCATTTCTTCTCCAGGTTCTAGAGTGGCTTTCCTGGTGTCTTTTGTGTCACTGGGACATTTGTGATTATATTTAGGGCCGATGCAAATAACCTAGGAAAATCTCCCCATCCCAAACCCTTAATTTAATCCCATCTACAAAATCTTTTTCCTCACTTAAGATAACACTCACAAGCTCCAGAGATTAGGACCCAGACATTCAGCCTACTATAACCTCTGATATTTATAAGTTAAAGCAAATTTTTATTTTATTCAATGATTTTCTAGCTGGAAAATTGAAGTAACTAGAAACATTGGCAAATTTTGTCTCCCTTTCAGAAGTTAAATCTTTCATTTATTTCTCCTATCTTATTTTTTGGGTGTAACTTCAAGAAAACTAAATAATACAGGGAATAACAGTATACTTTTCTTGTTCTTGATTTAAAATTTTTTTAATGTTTATTTTTGAGAGACAGAGAGAGCACATGCATGTGAGCTGGGGAGGGACAGAGAGAGAGGGAAACACATTATTCAAAGCAGGCTTCAGGCTCTGAACTGTCAGCAGCAGAGTCAGAAGCCTGGCTCAAATCCATGATCTGTGAGATCATGACCTGAGCCGAAGTTGGACACGTAACCGACTGAGCCACCCAGGTTCTCCACTTGTTCTTGATTTTAATGGAAATACCTCTGGCAATTCTCCAATAAACTATAATTTTCAAATTGTACAATTGCATATTCTCATACTATTAAAATAACATAAACCCAGGAATGAACTCATATTGACATTCTCAAATATTCTGCCCTTCACTTAATCTCTGCCTAAACTTCTGTAACGTTGTGATTTCAAAAGGCCAGAAATCTTATCTGCTGCTTTTGGGTGGCCAGAATTCATTTTCTCTTTCACTCTTTGAAAATATCTAGGGCTCTTTTCCATATGTGCCATTCATTTTACTAGATCTTCCAAACAGAATGGGAGGTGGTCATCAAACAAATACATGCATATTATTTACAAACCGTGTTAAATATTATGAAAGGAAAACCAATTTGTTAAAATAAATGGACAAAAAACCCAAATAGGTGAAAAGAATTCAGGAACAAATGGGGTTGTACACAGAACCATGTATTATGTTTTGAAGTCATAAAGCTAATGTAAAAGGCAAGGCTGCTGGATAAAATAGGATAAAAATTCATATCTTTATTCCATGCTTATGGGAGAAAAAATATACTTTGGTAAACTACACAGAAAATAACTCTAATTCTGTTATTAAAAATCTTTGCGGAAGGACCTGTTTTTGGGAAAGTTGTGATCTAGTCTCGTTGCTTTACTTCCACAGCAAGAATGACATGTGGCCAAGGAGATTTCCAATATTGTGTGATTCCATGCCTCTAAAATAATTATTACTGAGATAGAGGTTAGCAAAAGAAATAGGAGGACAGGTTCCTTTTTAAATATTGTATTTCTGGGGCGCCTGGGTGGCTTAGTCGGTTAAGCGTCTGACTTTCGCTTAGGTCATGATCTTGCGGTTGTGGGTTCGAGCCCCGTCGGGCTGTGTGCTGACTGCCAGCTCAGAGCCTGGAGCCTGTTTCAGTCTGTGACTCCCTCTCTCTCTGACCCTTCCCTGCTCACGCTGTCTCTCTCTCTCCTAGAAATAAATAAAACATAAAAAAATTTAAAAAAAAAATAAATATTGTATTTCTGTAACTGACTCTACTTTAGGTTTTAGCAAGTATTTTCTTTTGTAAGATTAATAATATAGTCTGTATTACAAACTTATCCTTACCGTTGTCTACTTTTGATATCTGAGTAATGTTGAGTCACAGTGGAGTGCTCAACTTTCAATTTCACACACTTGTCACATTCATCAGACGTGTTTTTATAATGCATAATCCAGGCCCTATCAGGGAAATTCAGAATTAGAATCTCTGTTGTGGCACCCTCAAATAAACATTTTTAACAAATAGGTAATATTTAGGCACATTGAAGTCTGTGACTCACACGTGTAGTGATTAGTATCACTGGCTTCAGAATCGAAACACTTACTAGTCATGACTTTTGACAAAATTCTTTATTTTATTTTTCTTAAAATCTATTTCTTTATTTTGAGAGAGAGAGAAAAAGAGTGTTATTGGGTGAGGGGCAGAGAGAGCAGTGAGAGAGAATCCCAAGCAGGCTCTACACTATTAGCACAGAGCCCTACCTGGGGCTCAAACTCAGGAACCATGAGATCATGACTTGGGCTGAAAACAAGAGTCATATATTTAACCCCAGGAGCCCCTAGATTCTTTATTTAAACTTCATTTTCTCACTTCCAAAGTAGAGATAAAAAATATTGTGAAATATTTTAAGAACAATTAAAAATAATGTTTGCAAAGAATTTAGTTATAATCAAGGTCTTTATTTAAATAATTGTTTCTTTTGATACTTTTTAAAACTGATTCAATAGTTGGGACACCTGGGTGGCTCAGTCAGTTAAGCATCCGATTTCAGCTCAGGGCATGATCTCTTGGTTCAAGAGTTCAAGCCCCACATCAGGCTCTATGCTGACAGCTCAAAGCCTGGACCCTGTTTAGGATTCTGTGTCTCCCTCTCTATCCTCCTCTTCCCCACTTTCTCTCTCTCTCTCTCTCTCCCTCAAAAATAAATAAACATTAAACATTTTTTGTCTGATTCCATATTTATAGCACCTATGTTATTGTAAGTATCTAATGGGGTCTAGGTTCACATTAACACTTAGTTACTTATAATATAATTATTAATTTAATTTGACTTTTATCTCTTTGATGACTTGAAATCTTTGAGTGTTTTATTTATCTTTCATGGAAGTACGCAATGTCAGAACAGTTAGCCTTCTGACTTAAGAAATATTAAACCAGGTAATGGATTTAGAGGCCTGAGAACTTGACTTTGCCCTTAGTAGGACAAGTCAGAATGTCTCAGACCACAGAAACAGGATGTTAGAACTGAGTTTCTTACATAAAATTAGGCACCACCGAAGATCATTCTCAGTATGAAATAGTAAGTAGAATATTCTACTCAAGAGTCCAAGAAAGAGCAAAGAAACTTGCCGTGAAACTGAGTCGTAAAAGGACTAATAGTAACCTGTTAGGGATACCAGACCTGATGGTGCTGTCTAACTTTATAGTATCTGCTATGAATGTGAATCTTAGCTAGGAAGTTAACATACGCATGTATCCAGCATGATGAAAACTTGACAGAGACGAAAAGCAGCCTCCCATTTATCAGAGGGACCTCTCTTCCACTGAAGGTACCAGAACACCACTAGGACAAAGAAGATAAACTATCTTGTCAAATACATACAACTGACAGAAGGAAAGGAGTCTCGCTAAAACAGCCATAAGATGAAACAACTATAGAAATGTGTACTACAAAATCCAGAAAAAAATAAAAACAACTTACTGTTTCAAAGTGAGTAATATAAATTTATTAAAATAACAATGAAAGGAGGCATAAATGCAAGGATAAAAACTAAATACTAACTCTTTTGATGCATTGTTTAACTTTTTCAATTTTTATTGTGAGCTAATCTTTATCTTTTGTTTTTCCTCTTCTTTCTGTGAGGATTCTTTTGAAACTGTCCTACCAGGGAGATTTTGTATTTACTTCTGCAAAAAATCAGAATCAATGTTTATTTTATTTTGTAAATATTTGGAATCCGAGGTAACGTGGTTGGTAAAAATGAGCCACAAACTAAGAGATTGATTAGGCTTGTGGTTAATTTTTTTAAACCACATTCCAAGCAGAAAGGAAAAGAACAAAATATCTACCCGACAAATTATGTGATTTGTTTTTCTTGTAGGGTTCTCCCTCAACTTAGGGCACAACACTTTGAGAATCAAGACTTTCATTTTGGGGGTCTCAACTTGAAGTTTCCACATTCTGGATCAAGGTCTTTCTTCACTGTCCCCAGAGACACAAAACCCACAGTCTCCAGGCCGGACTATCTCAGTTTTAACACTGTTGACATTTTGGGCCCCATGATTCTTTGCTGTGGAAGGCTTTCTTACATGTTATAGGATGTTCAGCAGAATTTCTAGGTTCTACCCAGTAGATGTCATTAATGCTGCCCACACTACTTCTCCTTCCCCCCCCCCACCTCCCCACTGTTATGGCAACAAAAAATGTCTCCAGATGTTGTCAAATGTCTCCATGTGGAGGCAGGGCTGAAGGGGGGAGGTGCACAAAGTCATTCCCATTGAGAACCACTGCTCTAGGCTCTTCTCAATCCCTGCAAATGGCAACACCCCCTGCCTCCAGCTCTCCCTTCACCAAAGTAGACCTGCAGCAGTTCCTCACAGGAGCATTCTCATGTTTTTTAGGACACTCTTCTTGGCTCCCTTCTAGAACCTGAGAATTTCTCTTTCAACCTGGCAATCTCAGCTATACATTTAAGTCGTGTATTTTTAAATTTATCATGTGTTTCTGCATATTTCCAGTGAAAGGGTTTTTGGTTCTTTATTTTCTAAATGTTTATTTATTTTGAAAGAGAGAAAGGGAGGGAAAGAGAGAGAGAGAAAAAGAAAGTCTGGACGCCGGTGTGTGTGTACACATAAGAAAGTGGGGGAGGGGTAGAGAGTTAGAATTCCAAGCAGGCTACACACTGTCAGTGCAGAGCCAGATATGAGGCGGAACTCAGGAAGCTTAAAATCATGACCTGAGCAAAAATTAAAAGTCAGATCTTACCCAACTTAGACGCCCAGGAGCCCTGGTTTTTGGTTATTTGAGTAGAGAACTTGTCGTGTAGACAGTCAGACATTCGCTGACTCTTCAAGGGGGTAAGCTAGTGCAGAAGACCTCTCTTCAAACACCTGGAAAACTGATGTAAATTCCTAGGTCAAATAATATCCCAATGACTATTTTAAGCCTAGGGAACATCAGAAACATAAAACATCGAATATCATTGTGAACACCAATAAATTATTGAGATTCTACTACATGTAGATGACCGCTTATCACAATTTAAAGACCTCTAGTTTACTGTGTGGATTGTCTATCTTCTTATTCATTTGTTATCATTCTTACATAAATTACTATGGTAATGTCAGACATTGTCTGAGATGCTTTGTCCCATTACTTTGAGCGTCAAAGATATAACTTATACAAAAATATCAAATGCTCATTTTATTCTGATAATGTACTTTAGTATCAAAATAACCATAACAAATCCTTGGGTAGTTAGTAGTTAGTTTGTTGTGATGAAAAGACCATTGGATTTAGAGACAGATATCCTAGAGGCAAATCCTGCAGAGAAATAGCTAGGCAAGGATCTACTCCTGTATAGGATATATATTACCTTTACTAATGTGAACAGTTTCCAGCTACAAACATCTGAGCTCTTAAATATTTGTTTTTTCCAGAGACGGCCAGCCAAAAATTCCCTTTTATTCCAGTCAAATTCCTTGAAAAGATTGCTGCTATTTTGGAATTCTGTTGTAAACCTGATTTCAGTTACTTTGACCTGATTCTGGGTGTACTGCTAAAATATTTCAGGATAATTATAAAAACATAATATTATTTGTCAGCAGGGGAAAAAAATCCACCAGACCATATCATTTTTCAGACTACCTGTAGATCAGTCAGTGACTCAAGGAGGGAGGATGAATTATCTGCAACTTTCTTTGAATTATTCAGCATCTACTATGCATGATTCTAATTGTTTCAAAGGCATCTCGGTTAAAAATAAGTGACTTTTCAGCTAAGCTTCTATCAGTGTTTTTTGTTTAATATTCAGTAACTTAATATCAACACTGAATTATAAAAGAGAATCCCATATTTATTGACAATATGTGTGTGTAAACAAACACACACATGAATATATATACACACACATACATATGCATTTGGAATATACATATATATGGATTTCTGGTAAGAGTAAAAATGCATGGGATAAGGGTAAATAAAGAATTAGCTCTTCCTCGTGATAAACATTTTTCCCATACCGGATATTATTTTATGGTGAGCAAAATCATGAAACTTGGTGATGACAGTGAGGTGACATGGTAAGTGGCAGAAGCACTGGACCAAAGATGAGAAGAGTTATTGGAGAATACTTGGGGAGGAGGGGAGCAGGGAGATGAGATGGACAAGACAAAGCTTGGAGTTCCCCCTAGAGGTTGGTGTGTGCAGATGATTTCCTCTACATCTTTTTCTCCCTCTTACTCTTAACCCCCAGGGCAGTTAGAGAAAGGCTATTTCTCTAGAGAGGACAATATAATGTTGGGGTCGGGGGGTGTCATTTCCCTGTATTATGCCAACCCTTTAAATAGTTTTTGAATGGCCACCTGGGGAAAATGGCTTGGGCCATAGGACGCAGGAGGACTCATTAATAGTTCCTCTGTACTGCATACGAAGTCTAGCCAGTACTGACCTCATTTTCCCATTTCAAATGAGACATAAACGTATGTCCACCTACGATTACCAGCCTGGAGCGTAAAATGTACATCAAATAACCACATATCACAACATATAATGCCAGTGATGTCAAATGACCCAAATTTTCTCTAACCCTAAAAGACATAGAGTGTCTCATTATCAATATGATCATTTTACCACAGAGAAAGTGAATTCTATCAAAGTGATTATACCTTCATCTTAATCCTGAACGCTTTTAAAAGTAGTGTTTGGTTTGTGTTGTCTTCCCACTCTGTCCTAGCCATGTGGAAGCTTGTTTCTGGTTAAGCCTCTTCACCATCAGCTACTATCTGGTGTGTGATGTAGAAACTAATCTGCTCCTTTATTTTTTTAAAATAATTTATTGTCAAGTTGGTTTCCACATAACACCCAGGGCTCATCCCCACAAGTGCTCTCCTCCATGCCCATCACCCTCCTTCTCCTCCCGCCACCCTCATCAGCCCTCAGTTTGTTCTCCGTATTTAAGAGTCTCTCATGGTTTGCCTCCCTCCCTCTCCGCCACTATTTTTCTCATTCTTCTCCCCGATGGTCCTCTGTTAATTTCCTCCTAATCCTCCTAAACGTGCAAACATGTGGTATCTGTCCTTCTCTGCCTGACTTATTTCACTCAGCATAACACACTCTAGTTCCATCCATGTTGCTACACATGGCCGGATTTCATTGTTTCTCACTGCCATGTAGTATTCCATGGTATAGATAAACCACATCTTCTTGATCCATTTGTCTGTTGATGGACACTTAGGTCCTGCCCATGTTTTCGCTATTGTTGAGAGTGCTGCTATGAACATAGGGGTACATGTGCCCCTATGCATCAGCACCCCTGTATCCCTTGGGAAAATTCCTAGGCGTACAATTGCTGGGCCATAGGGGAGTTCTGTTGTTAATTTTTTGAGGAACCTCCACACTGTTTTCCAGAGGGGCTGCACCAGTTTACATTCCCACCAACAGTGTAGAAGGGTGCCCGTTTTTCCACATCCTCGCCAGCATCTAGAGTCCTCTGATTTGCTCATTTTAGCCACTATGACCAGCGTGGTTTTGATTTGTATTTCCTGATGAGGAGGGATGCTGAGCATCGTTTCATGTGTCTGTTGGCCATCAGCCTGTCCTCTTTGGAGAAGTGTCTGTTCATATCTTCTGCCCATTTCTTCATTGGATTGTTTTTCAGGTGTGCAGTTTGGTGAGTTCCTTATAGATTCTGGATACTAGCACTTTATCTGATATGTCATTTGCAACTATCTTTTCCCATTCCGTTGGTTGCCTATTAGTTTCGTGGGTTGTTTCCTTTGTCGTGCAGAAGCTTTTAATCTTGATGAGGTCCCAATAGTTCATTTTTGCTCTTGATTCCTTTGCCTTTGGGGATGTGTCAAGTAAGCAGTTGCTGCGGTGGAGGTCAAGGAGGTTGTTTCCTGCTTTCTCCTCTAGGGTTTTGATGGTTTTTTGTCTCACGTTCAGGTCCTTTATCCATTTTGAGTTTGTGTATGATGTGAGACAGTGATCTCGTTTCATTCTTCTGCATGCTGCTGTCCAGTTCTCCCAACACCATCTGTTAAAGAGGCTGTCTTTCTTCCATTGGATATTCTTTCCTGCTTTGTCAAAGATTAGTTGACCATACATTTGTGGGTCTGATTCTGAGTTCTCTATTCTATTCCATTGGTTATGTGTCTGCTTTTGTGCCAATACCATACTGTCTTGATGATGACAGCTTTGTAGTAGAGGCTAAAGTCTGGGACGGTGATGCCTCCCGTTTTGGTTTTCTTCTTCAATATTACTTTGGCTATTCGGGGTCTTTTGTGATTCCATGCAAATTTTAGGATAGTTTGTTCTGGTTTTGAGAAGAATGCTGGTGCAATTTTGATTGGGATTGCATTGAATGTGTAATTGCTTTGGGTAGTAATGACATTTTAACTATATTTATTCTTCCAATCCATGAGCATGGAATGTTTTTCCATTTTTTTGTGTGTCTTCTTCAATTTCCTTCATAAATTTTCTGTAGTTTTCATCATACAGATCTCTTATATCCTTGGTTAGGTTTATTTGTAGGTATTTTATGTTTTTTTGTGCAATTGTGAATGAGATCAGTTTCTTGATTTCTCTTTCTGTTGCTTCATTGTTGGTGTATAAAAATGCAACCGATTTCTGTACGTTGATTTTGTACCCTGCAACTTTGCTAAATTCATGGATCAGTTCTAGTAGGTTTCTGGTGGAGTCTGTCGGGTTTTCTATGTAGAGTATCATGTCGTCTGCGAAAACTGAGCATTTGACTTCTTCTTTGCCAATTCTGATGCCTTTGATTTCCTTTTGTTGTCTGATGGCTAATGCTAGGACTTCCAGCACTATGGTAAGCAACAGTGGTGAGAGTGAACAGCCCTGTCGTGTTCCTGATGTCAGGGGGAAAGCTCTCAGTTTTTCCCTGTTGAGGATGATGTTAGCTGAGGGCTTCTCATAGATGGCTTTTATGATGTTTAAGTAAGTTCCTTCTATCCGGACTTTCTCGAGGGTCTTTATTAAGAAGGGATGCTGTATTTTGTCAAATGCTTTTTCTGCATCTATTGACAGGACCATATGATTTTTATCTTTTCTTTTGTTGATGTAATGTATCACATTGATTTGCAAATATTGAACCAGCCCTGTAATCCAGGAATGACTCCCACTTGATCATGGTGGATAATTCTTTTTATGTGCTGTTGAATTCGATTTGCAAGTATCTTGCTGAGGATTTTTGCATCTGTATTCATCAAGGATATTGGCCTGCAGTTCTCTTTTTTTTGCTGGGTCTCTGTCTGTCTTGGGAATCAGAGTGATGCTGGCTTCATAAAATGAGTCCAGAAGTTTTCCTTCAATTTCTATTTTTTGGAATAGCTTGAGAAAAGTGGGTATTAATTCTGTTTTAAATGTATGGTAGAATTCCCCAGGGAAGCCATAGGGCCCTGGGCTCTTATTTGTTGGGGGATTTTTGATGACTGATTCAATTTCTTCACTAGTTATGGGTCTGTTCAGATTTTCTATCTCTTCCTGTGTGAATTTTAGTAGTGAGTGTGTGTTTAGGAATGTGTCCATTTCTTCTAAGTTGTCCAATTTGTTGGCATATAATTTTTCATAGTATTTCCTGATAATTGCTTGTATTTCTGAGAGGTTGGTTGTAACAAGTCCATTTTCATTCATGATTTTGTCTATTTGAGTGCTCTCTCTTTTCTTTTTGAAAAGCCTGGCTAGAGGTTTGTCAATTTTGTTTATTTGTTCAAAAAACCAACTCTTGGTTTCATTGATCTGTTCAACTGTTTCTTTGTTTTCTATATTGTTTATTTCTGCCCTGATTTTTATCATTTCTCTTCTCCTACTGGGCTTGGGGAGCTCTTGTTGGTCTCCCTCTTGTTCCTTGAAGTGCGTTGTTAGATTTTGCACTTGTGCTTTTTCTAACATCTTGAAATAGGCCTGGAGTACAATGTACTTTCCTCTTAGGATTCCTTTGCCACATCCCATAGAGTTTGGCTTGTTGTATTTTCATTTTCATTTGTTTCCATATATTTTTAAATTTCTTCTCTAATTGTCTGATTGGCCCATTCATTCTTCAGTATGGTGTTCTTTAACCTCCATGTTTTTGGAGGTTTTCCAGACTTCTTCCTGTGATTGATTTCGAGTTTCATAGCATTGTGATCTGAAAGTGTGCATGGTATGATCTCCATTCTTTTATATATAGTGAGGGCTGCTTTATGTCCCAGTATGTGATCTATCTTGGAGAATATGCCATGCACACTTGAAAAGAAAGTGAATTCCATGACCTCAGGATGTAGAGTTCTAAATATACCTTTCCAGGGGCGCCTGGGTGGCTTAGTCGGTTAAGCGTCCGACTTTCGCTTAGGTCATGATCTCGCGGTTCGTGGGTTCGAGCCCCGCGTCGGGCTCTGTGCTGACTGTCAGCTCTGAGCCTGGAGCCTGTTTCAGTCTGTGACTCCCTCTCTCTCTGACCCTCCCCTGCTCACGCTGTCTCTCTCTCTCTCTCTCTCTCTCTCCTAGAAATAAAATATTTTTAAAAAAAATTTGTCTAAATATATCTTTCCAATCCATCTGGTCCAATGTGTCATTCAAGTCCGTTGTTTCTTTAGTGATTTTCTGTCTAGTTGATCTATCCATTGCTGTAAGTGGAGTATTAAAGTTCCCTGCTATTAGCACATTCTTATCCATAAGATTGTTTCTGTTTGTGATTGTTTTATATATTTAGATGCTCCCATATTTGGTGCATAGACATTTATAATTGTTAGCTCTTCCTGAAAGATATACTCGGTAATTATTATATAATGCCCTTCTTCATCCCTTGTTACTCTTTAAAGTCCAGTTTGTCTGATAAGTATAGCTACTCCAGTAATGCTGCTCCTTTAAAACCAATTAAAAATGGATTCATCCCACCCTCAATTTCCTTCTTTTTGTGTCTCTACAAGATTCCCTGGAAGTGTAAGAAAAACTTAAAATACCAAAATATCGCCAACATTATTTAGATGACACAATCGGATCCCCAAATGAAATGTGATCACTGAAGCACCTTATAAATCACTGAAGCGCAAATTCCCTCATAAAGTGTGGATGTTGAGAGAGGAAACTGTGATTTTGCCAGGTCTGAATTTAGTGCTGCCTACCCCAGAGCACGATGTTATCTGGGGAAATAGGGTATGCAGGGAAAACACAAGAAAGAACGATAGAAAGTTTTTGCATTTTCAGTTGTATGTATCTCCAGGATCTATTCATTCATTCTAATTGTCTAGAATCCACCTACTGTGAACTGACAGAAATTTGCATAAATAGTACATTGAGAAGTACTCCAGTTATCTATTGCTGGGTAATAAACCACATCAAAATGTATGGCTTAAAACAACAATTTGTGATTTTCCGTGGGTTGACTGAGCTCAGCTGGCAGCTTTCACTTGAATTATCTAATGAGACTGTAGTCAGATGGTGGCTGGGGATAGAGTCATCTGGACGCTCAACTGGGCTGGGTGAAGAGATGACTTATTCACATGGTGGGTAGTTTAGTGCTGGCTATTGGCCAGGAGCTCAACAGGGGTTGGTTGTTAGCCTGAAGACCCACAGGTGACCCCTTTTTCTGGCTGGGACTTCTCCTGGCCCAGAGGCTGGTTTCTAAGAAGAATTGTCCCAAAATCAAGCTTTAGAGAAATAGAGAGAGAAATAGGAAGAGAAATAGGAAGAGGCTGCAAAGCTCTTTTTGACTCTAACTTTAAACTATAACAACATCACTTTCACCAAATAAAATCAGCCAAGCAAATCATTAAGGTATCCCATATTTATGGGAAGATGAATCTGATTTCAGTTCTTGGTATGAGGGGCAGCATGCACAAATACGTCTAGGAGAAATTGATAGAAGCCATATTTGTAGACTAGCTACAAGAGTTTAATGGTGGTTCTGTGATTTCCATACCTTGGGGAAACAATTTTTTTAAACGTTTTGTATATTTTATTTATATTTGAGAGAGGGAGAGAGAGAGAGATCACGAGTGGGAAAAGGCCAGAGAGAGAGAGAGACAGAATAGGAAGGAGGTTCCAGGCTCTGAGCTGTCAGCACAGAGCCCTATGTGGGGCTCAAACCCACGAGCTGTGAGATCATGACCTGAACCGAAGTCAGACACTTAACTGACTGAGCCATCCAGTTGCCCCAACAATTTTATAACTGATGCAAACTGGCTAACTTTTCTTCATGAATGACAAATTAAATATTCAGGCAGAATTTTATAATTATGGCACCTCCCAATTGTAATTTCTGAATTTCCCTTACTCTTACCAACACTTAATCCGTAGATCACTCAATTTAATATCACATGATCTCTCTTTTTATTGTGCCAAACTTACTGACCCCAAACCATCACTTTTAGTTGCTTGTATTTCTAACATCCAACTTGTAAATTGAGTGGCCTATGTCCAGGGATACAGCCCACATTCCCTATACAAAATTTACAATAGGCAAATCTCCAAGCAATTTCATGGTCTTGAATTCCTCAAACACAAGCTCAAGCTCTTCTTTTTATTTCTCCAACACAGCAGGATATAATAGTTCCTTTGGCCCCCAAGCCACTGCTATTGAAAGTGGGATTTATGAAAGACTAAATGAGCTTTCAGTTCCCTTTAAAAAATTGTATGCCCTTCCTCTTACGCAGATGGTTCCTTTAGTCCTTCCTCCACATTGAATTACCTTGCACCTTGAATAAACTTTGTTACTGAGTGAAAAATCTTTCTTCAGCTCCTTTTGTTTCTGATCCCATCTCTAGTGAAATGTCTCAATCCCTAAACTCAGCCTAATGATAAAACGAAAGTTACTTGAGACTTTCATGAACACCACCCCTGATATTTGCCACCTGAAGACAATATATTGTTAAAGTAAGTCTGCTGAGACCTTAGAAAAGAATTTCTCTTCCAACACGCATCAGGTACCTAATAGATACAAGGGGAGTAGTGGTCTCCACACATAGAAGATTTAAATAAGATCCCTTAAAATTCCAGAATAAATCCCCAAAGGAGATTTTGATAAATAGAATTCCACATAATCTGGAATTTTGGGGCGCAGGGTTGGCTTAGTTGGTTGAGCAACCAACTTCGGCTCAGGTCACAATCTCACTGCTCGTGAGTTCAAGCCCCACGTCGAACTCTGTGCTGACAGCTCAGAGCCTGGAGCCTCCTTTGGATTCTGTATCTCTCTCTCTGCCTCTCCCTGGCTAGAACTCTGTCTCTCAAAAATAAATAAACTTTAAAAAAATCTGGAATTTTATGAAGTTCCTGTGAACCCATGATATATATCTGCCCATGATCTATTGATTCTTAAAATTAAAGAACATGGATAAATATAATCAGCCTCCAGAAATAAATGCTTATGTTTGCCATCGTCAGATTCTTAACAAGGAGAAATCTTGACTGAGAGTCTTACTCAGTACACACAGTATCTCTACCCAGGCCTTTGCCTCAGTGAGAGGGGATCTTAAAAGACCTTGAGAGCTGAGGAGAGTTGAAGCTGTGTCACCATCTTATTACACAGTTCTTAACAAGTGCAAATTGAACAATAAACATATGATTTCAGAAGCCACTTAATACAATTTTATAGGCAGGGAATTTTCCCTTCTATAAAGATATACAAAAGAATCGCAGGCTTGAATAAATATTCTAAACTGCGAATGCACTATCAAAACAGCTGACAAAAGAAGAAATTCGTGAACTTTTTCCTATAGTTGCCTCTCTTCTTCAGGAAAAGGATAGTAAACCAAAACTCCAAAACTACATTTCCAGTCCCAATATACAGTTTAACATCTACTTTATAATCTCTCCTAATGATTTTACTATTCCATTGTTTTCATTAGAATAGCTTGACTATTCCAGGAAACTTTTGCGGAGGTAAAATAACTTGATTGTTCATTACCAGGCTTTCTCCAGACTTTCAAATTTCCTTTCAACCCTTCAATAGGAAGTATCAACAGGTGCTTTAGGTCTTCAGACTTTTTAAATCTCTCACCTCAGAATCTTCTTGCTGTTTCCAACAGTCCTAAACTGTTATATCAGGATTTCCCCCCAATCCTAATTAAGCCCTCTCATGGAAAGACCGAGCATAAAGCAAACTTGTTATTCTCTACAAAATTGACCTTGCCTTTTCTCCTCTGAAAACTACAGAGCTCTGTGGAGGTGGTGTTCACTCTTCTTGAAGTAAGCAATTCATTTTGTTTGCTTTATCAATAACTTGTGTGGGTGATATTCGTGGAGTTAACATTCAATGAAAAGTAGTGCTCAGACCCCTGAAAACTAACCTATCAAAGTAGAGGAGACTGAATTTGGTGTGCGTATAAAAATATGGCATCAAAAGTCAAAAGTGTGATTACTATTTTCCTCTATCCCAGCCTCATAAAAGATGTGTTCAAAGGGATCCTATACTTCCTGAAATATTGAGGTCAGATGCTGGCTCTGGGGAACTACTTAGAACCTCTCAAGTCCATAGGGCACCTGGCTGGCCCAGTTGGTGGAGAGTGGGACACTTGAACTCAGGGTTATTAGTTTGAGTTCCACATTGGGTGTAGAGATTACTTTTAAAAAAGCCTTTGGAAAAAAACAAAAAAAGAACCTCCCAAGTCCTCTGGCTTTTGTGGACAGGAAATGTCTGGGAAGCCCTGGTGTTTCCAGGTCATTGCAGATACACACACACACACACACACACACACACACACACACACACGAAATGAGGAGGAGAGGGAGAAGAAGAGAGATACAGGCAGGCATAGGCTGTCCCAGTTTTTGCCCGCCACTGACCTTGAAACAAGACATAGAACTTGGCATAACTTAAAACCAGATCTAACCCCTTACCACATTGCAATATCAATATTTTATTGAAGATTTATCCCATAGGGAAATGGGGAAGAAAAGGTATAACGCATAGCACAAACAATAAAATTCTTATTGGACATATCCGGTCTTTGATCTTCCATGTTCTTAAAATGACTAACCCACCCCTTCTGTCTCTCCTTTCTTTTCCCTTCCATTTAATATAAATCCTTTCCATCCTACAAAGCAATCTAGCTCTTCCAATCTTTTAGCAAAACAAAAACCTGAATTAGCTAAACCCCTCCTCACTTGGAATGCAGAATGGGGAGGAGGGCTATTTACTGTTACTTAAAGGTCTCACCTCCTCAGAAGAGTTTAGCACAGAATTTACCCTTAAATTTCCCATCCAGTTTCCATTTATACCATATTCAAGTTGCCAGATCTCTGCAATGGAACTTTGACTAAATCCAAATCATAGGTTTGCTGAAAACTGAAGCAATATTCTAGCAGAGGAGGAAGTTTTTAATCAAGGAGAAGTAGCAGGAGGCTATGGACAAATATTCAGTGACCTGGAAAATTAAAATGAGGATTAATTTCAACCAACAACCTGATGTGTGTGTGTGTGTGTGTGTGTGTGTGTGACAGAGAGAGACAGAGAAACAGAGAGACAGAGATTTTAAAGTGAAAAAACAAATATCTTTGCACTAGTTTCTGAGGTAATTGCTTGTTTGTCTGTTCTGCCACATGAGAAAATGGCTGGATCTGATTTGCATTTAGGGCATAAAATTGAACACTGAGTAAAGATAATAATAGGCATATTATATACATATATGCATTGTGATACTTACATTAATATTTAAAAGCTATCATATTTTTATTGTCTCTAAATCTCTATGTTATTTAATGAGAAAAATCACTAGTGCTTAGAACAATTTGGGAAAAGGAAAAAATGCCATTTGGGGGAGGGGATAGATTACTGGGCTTAGAGAAGAGGTAGGGTGCATATTAGCATTTCCTCTGGCTTACCTATAGAAATTTGGCCTGCTCTCATCCCCAATTAAAACCTCAGGATTTTTTCCCCAGCAAAATTAAGAGGTTGAGTTAAAACAAAGCCTAGCTCTGTTCTGACTATAGACACCCCTGGTTTATAATGGTTCTGGAAAAAGTGGCCATGGCCAAAATTCACATTGGCCTCATCCAAATGTATAATCACAATGTTTGAGATGCATCAATGTAGGAGTGGCCTAACAATAATTTGCTTGGTTTTCTGTTATTGTTCCTGCTGCTGTTGCTGCTGTCGTTCTGGGAAAGCAAATTTTCTTTGCTGATCGGCACTGTTCTGAGGTGTGTGCATCAAATAATAGGCAGTTTTCAAGCCTTTTTGACAGATGCAATTACACGCACGCAGACACCCACACAAATAAGCCTGATGAAGTCAGACATCTGTTTTCCTACACAAGCTGCTCTCATCCCACTAGTACCTCATGATCTTCTTTTTTCTCCTGGAGACTGAGAAATGGGGAGTTCTCCAGAATGAATCCTCAATCAGTCCTCAACCAGGCCAGCCAGTTGCATTGACCATAGGCAAACACAGGGATGTGGGATGACCAGAGGAAATATGGATAAAGAGAATAGTGCCGGGCCATTCAGATGGGAGGGAGGAACTGCTGGCCCTTAGCTCTAGAACTTACCCTTAAAATCTGAGTTCTGCTTGTATACCTCGAAGTTACATTGTATCTAATGGAGGAAGGCTTAAAACTTTAAATAAGGGTGAAGTAGTCTCTATGATTTAGTTTGACATGTTGGGGGTCAAAGTCAACGGCCAAAGGGGCACCTGGGTGGCTCAGTCAGGTAAGTGTCCTACTCTTGATATTAGCTCAGGTCATGACCTCACAGTTCAGGGGATCGAGCCCTGCATCAGGATCTGTGCTGATAACATGGAGCCTGCTTGGGATTCTCTCTCTCCCTCTCTCTCTGCCCCTCCCATGCTCTCTCTCTATCTCAAAATAAATAAATAAACTTAAAAAAAAGAAAGACAGAATACTTGAGACATTTTTTGGTGCAAAAGTGTGGTTAAATAGCGTGGGGACAGGACCCACAGGCATAAAGAGCTGGAATGATTGATTGTATACTTTGGAGTTGGGGAGATTTTTCATATGCTAAAGAAGACTTACAGGATCCTGGAGATCTGGCTATTGTCAAGCTAAGGTTGTTTTTGTCTCTAAAAAGGCATTAACAGTAAGACAGTTGGGAGTTTCTGGAGGAATGTCATACTCTGTCTGCCTCAAGTATTTGTCAATGGGCTGCAGGTTATAAGGGAATTTACTTTTATCTGCCTTTCCTTCTGTCTTTGTTCTCCACACCATCTGCAGTCCGCTTCTCCCAGCAATGAAGAAAAAGGAAAGAACCCCCAATCATGAATTCCAAGAGAGGCTAACCACACCCAGTGGATGAAATAACTGACCATGAGAAAATAAAACCTGCAGCTGGAGCCTGAACCCTTCATTCTTCACAGTCAAGTTTGTTCCTCTTAAAATGGCAGCTCAGGGACTGTCCTTGTCCTAAGGCTCTGGCCATTTCCTTGGAAGAGATGGGGAGTAGAAGGCAGTTTGGGTGACATTACTATCACACAGTCCGTGACAATGATGACCAAAAGAGGCTTGTTAACACAAGGGTTAGGTTATGGTTTTGCCAAGTATTAATTCCTTCCATTTCATAATTATCTCTTCTGTTTTAAACTGAAATGAATATAAATATTCTTTTTTGGAATATCTGATTTATATGCTGTTAATATATTTCTATCAGTGAATTATATGCATTTGTGCCCCAATGCTTAATTAATGCATTCACCCCTTTGATGGGTTTTGAAGGTCCCAAAATGGAAATTTTGATTCTTTTCTTCTCTTTCTCTCTCACATAACCAAATATTGGCTGTGACAATATTTACTCTCGTTGGAAAAACTGCATTGGCTGCATTCTATATGATCAGCTGACAGTAAATATCTATTTAAAGACTGCATAAGAGATAACTCGATATAATTGGATGATGATTCACAAGAGGTTTCCATATGAACCGCCTAGAGTACATGCCTCCTAAAGAGTGAGTTTTAAAACAAATTTTTTAATGTTTATTTATTTTTGACAGAGAGAAAGAGCATGAGCAGGGGAAGGGGAGTCGCAGAGAGAGGGAGAAACGGAATGCAAAGCAGTCTCCAGGCTCTGAGCTGTCAGTACAGAGCCTGATGCAGGGCTTGAACCCATGAACTGTGAGATCATGACTTGAGCTAAAGTCAGACTCCCCAGCTGAGCCACCCAGGCATCCCAGGGCACTTTTAATATATTAATTTATTCAACAAGTTTATAGTACGTTTTGGGTACTGGGATAGGTGGAAGTAGACACTGCAAATTGAATTGATATACCCCTACCATCATGATGTATACTAACAACTGGTACAGGAAAAAGGAAACAAAAAACTCAAAATGGAGTCACTTACCCCTAACAAAAGCAAGTCAAGACTTAATTACAGTTTCAATCTATACCAGGAATGTGACCATTTAAAACTCACTCTGAAATGCCCTGATCAACAAGTGAGGTAATCTGAAGGGTAAGAACCCTATCATTCCCTCCTCCCCCAAAATAAGGAGAGGAATATTTTCTTTTCTTTTGCTAATAACCTCTTTGCCACACCCCTTTCCCCCCAAAACCTTCCATTTGTACAACTCCTCAAAATTCCTTTATGCTTGCTAGATGGTATTCTGCCCATTCATTCTGCCCATTGTTGAAGAAAGCCAATCAGGTCTTTAAATTCACTCCATTTAATTTTGTTTTTTAACACTACAAATGTTACTTATATAGATCATTACACACAAAACATATATAGTTTTAATTTTGGTTAAGTTTTTAATTGTCATCCAATGTTCAATATTAATTAACCCTTATTGAGTGCACTCTTGATGTCAAGCACTGAGAAAACATAATGTCAAGCACTGAGAAAACATAATGAAATTCAGACCAGCTTTGGAGAATCTGATTACCCAACTGGAGACAAAGAACTACATATTTGCATTGTTTGAAAATACAGTAGATTAAACAGAGCATAAAAATAGAAGACAATCTAAAAATATTGGTGATAATTTGTTTCTGAGAGGCCAGGCTAATTACCGTACTGTCTATCTTATGAGATATTCTTGATTTTCTATATTTCACATTTCTTTAATGAATTAAAGAATTAGAGAATCTAGGAATGCAGTACCAAATAAATGGTGAAGATAATAAGAGGTGCATATTATTGGTTATGGAAGGGATCAAAGTCTAGAGTGTAATAAAGGATGTACAATTTGGCAAAAATGATATATAAGTTGATAAAAGGCAAGCTAATCTATCTGGATAGAATAGTATGATCAATAAAGCAGAGAAGAGGAACCCATATTCCAAACATGAGGCTTGGCATGTGAAAAGGACCTGAGATAGAAATTTTAGTGGGTAAGATCTCAAATGCCTTCATTAAAGAGTTTCAGGTTTATGAAAAATAACAATGGGAGCCTAAGCTGGAAATGGAGATTGGGACTAGCTTGTGGAGGGCTCTCCAGCTTTGTGATTATTTAAACAGTGTGAAATCATTTAGGATTTGAAAACACTTATTCTAATTAGTATTTTTCTAAGTGAATCTAGCAATAAAGAATGAAAGAGAGGAAAGTAGAGGGTTAGCAAGGTTTGGGCACAACTTCTAGAATACTGCAAGACAGTTTAATTGCTCTGACTTAATATGAGGGAAACTCAACAGAGACTGAAAAGGAAGAGATAGATGCAATAGTTCTGATTCAAACATAACTACTAGGAATTACTACTAACTACTTATGTATGGTGGTGATGGGGGAAACCATAGTCAATGATGACTTCAATATATTGAACCTGAGTAACAGGGACAGTGCCGTATCTCCGATGATAGATCCTCGAACAGAGTCCAGAGGATCTGAAGAGGCAAGTTGCAAGAGAGGGAATGAGCTCATTTTTAGGTCTATTTGAGTGTGAAGCTTCAGCACTGATGTCCAGGGATACAATACCATGGCACTCACAAAAGAGATGAGAGTAATATATTTAGATTCGAAAGAATATAATCATGTTGGTGGTAATTTGATAATTAAGGTCTTTTTTTAACAACTTTCATCTTTGTATCCCGTAGCTTTTAACACATTTCTTGAATCATGTTAGAAATGTAATAAATGATTGCCTAGTGGAAAAAAAAACATTAATAGATGACTGAACTCTCAAAGGAAGAATGTATAGACTTCTATGAGCAGAAAATTGAAAATTGGTTTCTGGTAGAGGCATATATATGAGAGGTGGGGACCAGCTCAGAAGCCCAGGAGAAGTACATCAAAAGATGGTAGGAGTGTAAAGCAAAGGTAGTGCTGAGGAATATAAGGCAGTAGAGAATTCTAAGAAACAAAAAGTGAAAAATAAATTAGAACTCTGCAGAGATCAAAGAGAAAGAGAATAGAAAACAGGTCATAGCTTTTTGGCCTAAAGGAGGCTTTCGTGGCCATGTAAAAAGCTGGTGAGTTTAATGAGAGAAAAAAGAGTGAAAGCTAGCTGTAAAGGACTTGGAGAATGAGTAAATTCTGAGGAGGCAGAGACAGTAGGAAATCTGCTGGATTCAGGAGTGTAAGGGGTGGAGGAAGAAAGATATAGCTATAAAAAGTATGAGGGTTGAGGGAAAATATTTATAAAAGTAGAGGATATTTCAATCTATCAACAGAAAGAAAGCAGGATACCTGTTTTTAAGAATGTTTTTTCACTCGTGAATTTATTTAAAACTAGTGGTTTTCTGCCTTATTATGCTACACATCCCATTACATTTCCAGCATTAGTGATCAAAGAAAACAGTTTCAAGCATACATAGGTGAATGCACTTTCTTTTTCCTAGCTCTTCTATTGACTCTATAATCTGCTTGAAGTGTTAAACCGATTTGCTCTAATTCCATGGGATGGATTATACTGAAAGAGGATAGATTGATTAGTTAAAGAAAGAAAGTCCTAGAAAGCTGAGTAAAAAGCACATTTTGTAAAAACTAAAAAAAAAAAAATCAACAATATTTGGTTAGCTATAATTGATGCTTCTTGCAAGAGATCTTGGAATCCTGTTTCATGAACTTTAATGGGATTAGTGGAATTGGGAAGGGTCACTAAAGGTTTTGCCTCATTTACTGTGATTTAGGAAGCAAGAGGTACAATGGACACATCTTAAGCACTTTACCAATGGCACTGCCATCTAAAGCATGTACAGCTAGCCAGTTCTCACATTGTGACATCTCGCAATTTTTCCCTGATATGTGAATGGTTTGTGCAGGTGGAAAATATCTGTATATGGTAAAGGCACTTTGAAAATTGCAAGACACTTTTTAAATTTTTTTATTGTATTCACTATTAATCCTGTTGTGTCACTGAACTGCTTGACCAAAACTACTGAGCTAATTGGTTGATGCTTAGATTTCTTTTTTCACCAGTATATAAAGCTCTTTGAGTAAATGAATTAAGGAACTTTACACAAAACATATGTCAACTTCTGTTTTAAATCTGAGGTTCCCAACCACGTTCCATTAAAACAGGAAGTAATCTTTGAAACAACAGTAATAATGAAAAGTATTTTCTGACACTTGATAATTTACATCAAGTCTATGGTTACTTGATGTAAACCGTAGTTTATGATCCCCAAAATTAAAATGAGGCTTAAATAGATAAATGTCTTTTGAAACTTGGGTAGAGCATCAAAGAAACACAGAACGGTACTAATCTTCTACCCCAAATATGCACATTATGTATTTATTAAAAATTTACTTCTAAAGACATAAAATAAACGGTCTTATTTTATTTGCTTTTCTTCATTCTGCAAGAATGTGGAAAAGAAATTAAGATGAATAGAAGAAATGAAGAGATACGGAAAAAGACTTCCCAAACTGGAAAATAAAGTCAGGTCTTATGTTTAAATATTTATCAATGGCTAAAAGTTGTCTGTATATTTTTATTAGGCTCATGCTTTGAAATGGTGAGTTCAACTACGGAAAGCAATGATCATGCAATAACTATCACTCTGACAGTATGGGAAATGAGTCCTAAATCTCTGGCAAGCATTACACTGACATTCCATATTTTTGTGATGGACACCCATGAACCTCTGCTAAACACTTGCAAGTTCACAGGGTGCTTTTATCACACCATTGCCTTTAATATCAATTCTATGGGATGGGGATTTCTTTAACCATTTCTTAACTGGAAGTGGATACAAAGAGCAACCCTGTGACTCTCCCAGGACCACACACAGAGTGAGTGGTAGAAATAGAATTCCTACTTAGGCACAGCTGGCTCCCAGGCCAAGGCTCCCAGAAAGTGGCCTGGTTTGGTGGGAAATAAAGGGACCACACAACATAAGGATATGAACCCAAGTCTTTATTCCTTCACCTGAAGGGTGACACGGCAGGCTTCCCTACAAAGTGTTGCTAAGCTCTTTAAAAGCATTTTGCTCTAGGGTTTTAGTGAGTCTTAAATGAGATAATGTTTAGAAATCATCTTTTAGTATTAAAATTCTATTGAAATGTTAAGACTAGTAATATATTTGCTACAGGGAAGCTGAGCTGATATTTGTAATGGCCTTGTGAGAACATGGCCAATGGAGGTGGGGGGAGATACTTATGAAACAGTCCTGATCACACACACAAATCCTTCTGGCAAATGTGTCAGATCCTGGAAAAGACACATCCAGATATTGTCTTTTTATCCCTCTAATGTTTCTGTAACTAAGGAGCAGCTGCTGCTACTGCTATTGCTGTTGTAATCATTATTCTCAGATTATTGATGGGAAAACCAAGAACAAGATAATGTGAGGGAGTGAGGGAGTGAATGAGTGAATGAGTGAGTGAGTGAGTGACTGGGTGTGTGTGTAAGTTTGATGTGTGGCACATAGAAAACAATAAATGATGTCACTCTCGCTGCTATTGTTTTTCTGCTCTATTCAAAGAGATCAAATTTTAGCTATCTGAAGGTATTCTCCAAGTCTGAGTAGATTCTTTTTTATGCCAAGGGACAGTGTGGAAGAGAGGTCTTTCCAGTCGGCAATGGAATTCCTTGAATGAGCAGAATTAACCACGAGGGATATGATAAAGAGGCAATAACAGTATTTCACAATGTTGAATGCAGTATCTGCTGCTAGGAAATGAAGCTGCCTGTAAGTCCTAAAACTGGATTATTGAGGTACAGCATCTGCAAAGAGTTGTTTTTTAGTCTTTGTCAGCCGATTACAATTGCTGCTTAAGGGAGAAAGGTAATTCTGATCATAGTTATCTTGTCATGGCCAGAACCAAACATTACCCTGAAATTTTATTCTAATATTTTCAGAGTAATAAAAGAATAATAATTTATAGTAGCTGAGCTCTTACTGTATGCCGAATATTGTGGATGCCATTTGTGAGTATTATTTCATTGGAGTCTTGCAAAGCTCCATGATATTGGCACTGTACAGATTTATTTATGAGTCTAGCACACAGTTGGCAAGTGGCTGATTCTGGCTATAAATCCAGGTAGCTTAGCTCTGAGCTCTTACAAAACTTTGCTATTATCCCCACCCCCCTCAAAAAATACTATTGAAAATTTAAACTGAATTAGTGGGGCTATCCTATATGGGACATAGTATATCCCCTTCTGTACTTTGCTTGTCAGACCATTACAGTATAAGGGAAACATGAAAGTTACAGATAAATATTGCTTTGGTGTAGGACAATTAGGAGGATAAGGATACTTAAGTCCATGTCACAGAAGAGCAATTAAAGTGATATTTATTCAGTCTAATAATAAGGCATCAACAAATGCTTAAAGGACCATCAGATAGAAGAGAAATTAGGAATACATTCTTAAGGGACACTTTTAGTACTGATGAGTAGAAATTACACGAACAGTATCAGCAATGAATATACACAGAAAGTCTTTAGAACAAGCCAAACAGATACTGTTACAGTCTGACCTCAATGTCTCTACATCTAGTCTTATGTCATTGGCAGTGTGTAAGTATCATTTGTTTATTATATGACTTTTAAGTCTCTTCCAGAATTTGGTTTCTGATATATATTTTTGGTAGGCTTCATGCCCAAGGCAGAACCCAACACAGAGCTTGAACTCAAGACCCCTGAGATCAAGGCGGAGCTGGGATCAAGGGTCTGACACTTACCTGACTGAGCCGCACAGGTGCCTCTTGGTTTCTGAGATTTTAAAAACTGACAAATTAGGTCTCCATGCTGAGGACTAAAAACTATAAATAACAGTGTGTTCCAGACTTCCCCTCCTCAAATCAACTAAAAGAATTACGTGCCAAGGGGCGCCTGGGTGGCTCAGTCGGTTACGCGTCCGACTTCAGCTCAGGTCATGATCTCACGGTTCGTGGGTTCGGGCCCCGCGTCGGGCTCTATGCTGACTGCCAGCTCAGAGCCTGGAGCCTGTTTCAGTCTGTGACTCCCTCTCTCTCTGACCNAGCAACGGGGGCGCCTGGGTGGCTTAGTCGGTTAAGCGTCCGACTTTCGCTTAGGTCATGATCTCGCGGTTCGTGGGTTTGAGCCCCGCGTCGGGCTCTATGCTGACTGCCAGCTCAGAGCCTGGAGCCTGTTTCAGTCTGTGACTCCCTCTCTCTCTGACCCTCTCCTGCTCACGCTGTCTCTCTCTGTCTCAATAATAAAATAATAATAATAACATTAAAAAAAAAAAAAGAATTACGTGCCAGTGGTCCTTTTGGCTTCTGATTTCCATTCCTCTTCAAGGGCAAGGATGCTATGATCTCACAGGAGAGAACAGGTCAATCTACACATGAGATGAGGTGGCAAGCCGTGAGAATGTGATAGAGGTCCATAGACTACAGGTAGAAGAGAATTGAGAAAACCCATAAGAGGGGCACATTGGTGTCTCAGTTGGTTAAGTGTCTGACTCATGATTTCAGCTCAGGTCATGATCTTATGGTGTGTGTTCGAGCCCCACCTTGGGCTCTGTGCTGATGGTGTGTACCCTGCTTGGGATTCGCTATCTCTCTCTCTTTGCCTCTCTTCCACTCATGCTTTCTCTCTCTCAAAATAAATACATAAATAAACCTTAATTAAAAATTAAATATAATTTTTTTAAAAAAGAAGAAGGTATGAGAATTATTCAAATCATAGGTAGGAAAATGGTTTGACACAAGTTTCTGTGACCAAAGTTCATATCAGAAGTCCCTCTGATGTCTTTTGAGAAGCAAAAGCAAAAAATTGTGTGCTTGTTTACTTTTTTCTTTTCTAGTTTTTTTTTCAGAATAACATCATTCTGGGGCCGAGTCATCTTTCTGTTTTCCTGGGGTATTATGTTGAAGGGCTAACCTGCAGGATTGGGATTTTGGCTCCAACACTTAGCTATGCTCCATCAAGGTGAAAGTTGTCCCTGTAAATGTGAGTAAAGAGTGTATTTTCATCCTGACTGCTAAGCTGTTGGAACAATGGAACTGATGAGAAAGGGTCCCTCAAATTAGGAATTATGCAAAAATGTTGAAGAGTTCTTGAGGACATCTCCAGAACTCTATATATTACCCCAGTATATTTTCATAGTTTGTACAAAGATTTTATTTCTTTCTTAATTAAAAATTTTTTAGTGTTTATTTTTGAGAAAGAGAGAGGGAGACAGAACACAAGCAGGGGTGGTGCAGGGAAATATAGAGAGACAGAATCCAAAGCAGGCCCCAAGCTCTGAGCTATCAGCACAGAGCTTGATGTGGGGCTTGAACTCATGAACTGCAAGATCATAACCTGAGCTAAAGTTGGATGCTCAACCAACCGACTGAGCCACCCAGGTGCCCCTATTTCTTTCTTTTTTTTTTTTTTAATGTTTATTTACTTTTGAGGGAAACACAGAGAGATAGAGCATGAGCAGGGGAGGGGCAGAGAGAGAGGGAGACACAGAATCTGAAACAGGCTCCAGGCTTTGAGCTGTCAGCACAGAGCCTGACGCTGGGCTCGAACTCACAGACTGTGAGATCATGACCTGAGCCGAAGTTGGACGCCCAATCGACTGAGCCACCCAGGTGCCCCAGGTTCCCCCATTTCTTAAAAGAGACACAAACGTATGCATGTTCCTTAACTTGAGTTAAGCTTAGGGAAGTCCCTTATACAGCAATAACTATACAGCTGAAGCTTATGGTTTGTGTTGTTTTAATTCCCTTCAAACTTCTTCAGATACCAACTGATATATGGATACCATGAGGGAAAGATCTTATCTATTTTATCTAAGACTTTTGCTTTGCTTTCATGATCGAGATCAGATAATCTATCAGTTAAACAGACTCTGGAATGATGATGATACAGGTTACTAGTAAATTTAAAGTTAAGCCATTAGTGATAGAAGCATGTCAAGAAGTGAAACATGATCTTGGCACGTGTAATACTGTTCATTGTGCTATTAACAAATATACTCGTTCTCCCTTCCACACCTGGGGGATGGAATGTACTTTTCTATTGGCTTACTTTGGGTTTTGCCAATTGTCTTGCTTGCTCTGTGTCTTGATCAGCTGGGACTACCACAACAAAATACCATGGATATGGGGCTCCAACAGCAGAAACTTATCTCTAAGTTCTCTTGTTTCTAGCTCTAGAGGCTAGAAGTCTGAGATCAGGGTGCCAGAATGCTTGGATTCTGGTGAGTTCTCTCTTCCTGGCTTGCAGAGCAGATAGCTGCCTTCTCGCTATGTCTTCCCATGGCAGAGAAAGGGAGATGGAGAGAGAGGAAAAGAGAGGCAGAGGAAGAGAGAGATCTCATTATGTCTGGTCCTTAATCCTATTATGAGGGCTCTATTCTCCTGACCTAATCCAAAAGGCCCCATCTCCAAACACCATCAAAGTGGGGGTGAGGCTTCTACACATGACATTTAGAGGGGACACAATTCAGTGCAAAGCGTTCTGAGAAATGTGATGTGGGCTAAAATGACCTGTACCACCACTGAGTGGAAATGTTAAGAGCTAGCCATGTGTCCATTTGTTGTTGCTTTGAGGAAAACACAGCAAGGCAGATGGTCCCAGAACAAGAAAATTTGAGCCCCATCCACTACTGGGAGCATGACTGGGATAGCCAATGTGCAAAGCTCCAAAGAAACAAACAGTTTTGTATTGGGATTGGGTGTTGCTGCAGAAATAATTCAAGAAACAATGATAAAGAGGCTCAAGTTCAGAGAGGAAGAATTTTTTTTTTTAAGTTTATTTATTGGGGGCAGCGGGGTAGAGAGAACGGGAGAGAGGGAATCCTAAGCAGGCTCTATACTGGCAACACAGAGTCTGACACGGGGCTCGAACTGACAAACTGGGAGATCAAGATCTGAGCTGAAACCAAGAGTTGATCGTTTAACTAACTGAGCCACCCAGAAGCCCCTGTTTTGTTTTGTTTTGTTTTGTTTTGTTTTGTTTTGTTTTGTTTTTTTGTGACCCTGAGATCAAGACCTAAGTAAGCTGAGATGAAGATTCTGGCACTTAACTGCCTGAGCCACCCAGGAACCCCCAGAGAAGTAATACTGATGATATGCAAAAACATTGAAATGACCATAAGACTGATATTTTTGGGGGTTGCCTGGGTGGCTCAGTCAGTTAAGTGTCTGACTTCATCTCAGGTCATGATCTCATGATTTGTGGGTTCAAGCCCTGCATCGGGCTCTGTACTGACAGCTCAGAGCCTGGAGCCTGCTTCAGATTCTATGTCTCCCTTTCTCTCTGCCCCTTCCCACTATAGTTCTGTCTCTCTCTGCTTCTCAAAGATAAATAAAAAAGACTGATTATTTTTTGAAGAATACTGAAGAGAATGCATTACAATGATGGAATTCTTATGCCAAAAAAATAGCTTAATGACAGCAACAAGGATAAGTGGCCTCCATTTTTGTACTTAGACCAAGAAACTTAAAACAAGAAAATAAACAAACAAAAAAGCCCAGCAGGAGCACATAACACTTGGATGAGGTGCAGAATAAAGACTTCTGGTTACTCATAAGCAGCTAAGTCAAATGCATTTAATATGAATAGTGATAGTACTTTATGCATAACAACTTACTACAAGTTTTGCAGCTTAAAACATTCCTCATTTCTTATCATACATTTTCTGTATGATAAGTCTGGGCACAAGTGACCTGGGTCTTGCGCTCAGCGTTTCACAAGGCTTAGATCAAGGTGTCAAGTAGACTCTGCTTCTCCTTGGAGGTTTGAATGGAGAATGATTCACTTCTAAGCTCTCTCAGGTTGTTGGCAGAGCTTGGGTTCCATTGACTGTAGAGTTCATCGCTGCCGGGTTTGTCAAAGACAGCAAGAGATAGTGGGAGGAAAAGAGATAGGGAATGAATGAGAGTCTCTGCTGCTAGGAGCTCCTAATTTCAGGGATGGACTGAATCCTCTTTTAAAACACTTATTTTGATGAAGCTTTAATTTTTAATATGGTGAGGCCCACCCAGGATAGTCTGCCTTTTAATTAACTCAAAGTCAACAGATTAGGAACCTTAATTACATCTGTAAAGCCTTTTCATCTTTGCCACACAATGTACCATAACCATGGGAATGACATCTGGTCACCTTTGCCATATTGGATTGGTTAAGGGAAGATCACAGTTTCCACAGCAGACAAGGGAGGGGATGACACAGCCCATCAAGGGTCACGTGGGGTATATCTGCCACAGCATTGATAAACTATATCGGACCACATTATTACACCAGAGAGCCTCAAACTCTTCCCATTGATGAAATCAATCCAGACATAGGACAAAGGAGGGTGTGGTGACTGGGAAGCAGGAATGAGTGATGAAGTTCAGACCTGAGGCACTCTGGGGATAGAAGGCTGAAATAAGCAGCCAAAACTCCGATTTAAAAAAAAAAAAAAAGCCATCAAGAAGCCATGTCTGTTTTAGTACGAACAAGCAAGTCCCTCACCCCCCATAAGAGCCATACAGACACACCCAGAGGCAAAATCAAAACCAGGCTGGATATAGCCCCCTCTCATTTGCCATGGTTGTGGTGGCACTAGGCGGGTGCACCTGAGCTTCTAACCATTTACACTTCAGAGACCCCAAGAAGGATGCAAAGTGTGATTGCATTTCAGCATTGGCTAGGAGGGACATCTAGTGGCAGCTGGAAACTGGGAGGGTTGTCAACTGGTAAGCACATACCCTTGAGCAAGTTGAATGCATAGAGATTCTGAGTGGGAGGTGCTGATAGTGTGGTGTCTGTTCTCCGGGAAGCCATCCATCCACCAATTTCAAGTTTGGAGGAAAGATACTTAGAAGGTTATAAACAGACTACAAAGGCATCTAAGAATATTTACATGCATCCTAATAAGGAGGTGTGTGATTGTTGAAATAACTGTAACTTGTAGGAGTTACATTGTATTTGGGGAGAGGATGTGTGTTTGTGTGTATGTGGGTGTCTGTGTGTGCACATGTGTGTCAAAAAGAGAGACCATGCAAAGATTGACCAGAACACTGTGACATAGTGAGACTTAAATAGTTAAAGGGAAGGCAGTTAAAGGAGAGAAGGAAATGTGAATTTATAAAGCTCTAGCCACTCCCCACGCTCAGCCCTCCCCCGCACTCTCAAGTGTGTGACTTCCTACAAAAATGAATTTTATAAGTTTAATTTTTTTTCTTTTTTTTCTTTTAACATTTATTCATTTTTGAGAGACAGAGACAGAGTGTGAGCAGGGGAGGGGCAGAGAGAGAGGAAGACACAGAATCAGAAGCAGGCTCCAGGCTCTGAGCTGTCAGCACAGAGCCCAACGTGGGGCTCGAACTCAGGAATGGTGAGATCATGACATGAGCCGATTTTGGACACAACCGACTGAGCCACCCAGGCGCCCCCCAAAAATGGATTTTATTGCTGCCAGATGTATCAAAAACATAAGCAGAGGAGGGCCGGGTCTAAGAGATGGGGTTGGGGGGGTGAAGCTGAGAAGGAATGAAGCTAAGCTGATGTATAAGATACAGCTCTGAGAGGGGTGGGGAATGAATAAAGAGGCTACCACGGAGTCGGTGCAACGTGGAGGCAGAGCTCTGGAGTGGTGATGAATGATCAGCTACTGAGCAGCCTTAGGTTGGAGGATGTTGTGAAGAAAGGATAAGAGATGAGTATTGTGCAGTTTATTATAAAATGATTAAGATTTTTTTGACAAATACAAGTAAAAGATTGGAATTATTTTAATTATTATTTTGACTGGTTTTCATCCATCCTGGTCCCTAGTTAAAGCCCTGCCACATAATAGATTTCCAGTTACCACTTCTAAGGGGATGAATAGATTCAGTTGACATCCTAAAAGCGCAGATTGGACCCATTCAGCCAATACAAGCAATTTCTAGAGTGTGGTGACAGCTGATGCCACAACAGGCCTCGAAACCAGAATTCCACCCTGTGGCCCCCACATACCTTTTAAAACCAGTCCAGTTTACCATAAAGTGAGCAGTGACTTACTGTATCCAGTGCACTGAAACTGTTCATGTTAGATTATGAAGATGAATCAGAAGACAGAGGAAGTCCTGAAAGTTAAGGTGCTTAAATAAAACAGGTGCTTAAAATATGTCTGTTCCAATAGGACCTATTTCCTCAAAACTCTAATAATTCCCATCTCTATTTTCCTTACTGATTTATGCTTGTGTCCTTTGATTTTACTTGGGATCCTTTCTTCCCTCTCTTCATCTCTCTCCATTTTCAGAGCTTATCTCAAAACTTTACCCAGCTGTAGAATAAGGGGTTTTTAAACCTGGAAGTTTCTGAAGTCCTTTCCAATATTTTCTTAAAATATTGCATAACACTTCTACATACAACACAACACAATACTGTGGCTGAAATGAAACTTTTATTGTGCACGCACTATGCATAAGTTCAAGTCTTCCTTGAAAGTTAGATCACTTTTCTTAGGTTCTTCCTAGAACTCTGTGTGCTCCCCACCTGTGGCAGATGATGGTCTCAAGCTTTTGTCTGACGGTGTAACTGTATAGAAGTCCATCTATTTGCTTTCTAGATTACAAGTTGCTTGAGAAAAATATACTGTCTTACTCATTGTCCTGGTCATGTTAAGGAAACATTTAAGTATGTGGAATTATTTCTTCAAAATCAAATTTAAATCAAATCTGGCAAGAAGTCAATTTGGAAGTAATTTACCAGTAGTCTGTGTTAGTGAATGTGTTATAATAATAAAATTATATTTCTTTGAATCTCTTCTAATATCTAAAAGTTTGTAATTCAATTGGAATGGTGTCTCCTTCACTTACTCCCTATTATTAATGCATACATGACACACAGATGAGTTACCACATTATAATAAAATCTGTGGACTTTTCATGATTTCCTTGTCATGAGATCTTGTTATACTAAACACTGCTTTTTTCCCCCCTGGCCTGAATGGAAAGACTTGACTTTAATTTGTTTTATTCAAAAGGTAATAGTCCTTTGAACTCAGCAGGGAGAAGAGGGAGATATCATGAACATTCCATTCTCCAACTTTTTCATTCTCTATGTTTATATGTCAATTGGAAGAGTTTGAGATAGTTATAGAGTTTAGATAGGTATTTTGGGCTCAAGTATTTGCTGTATAAAATGAATGTTTTTATTATTTATTTGCTGCCTAGTTCTAAAAAAATAAAATGGGAAGCATACAATAAAAAAGGGAGATGAAATAAGACTATTAAAGTAACAGAACAAGAATTCAAAAACGTCCAGAAGGACCAGCTAGAACACTGTTCAAGGTGGGGATTTAAATATAGGGAAGCTAAAATTCTGATCGGTAATGTTGCTTAAAGGAATCAGAAGTGGAAAGAAACAATAGGGATAGTAAAAAATAAAATCTCAGGAGTAGGGGCAAGATCAAGTCAAGAAGAAGGAGAAGGAGGGGGTGAAAGAGGGGAAGAAGAAAGGAAAAAGGAAAAGGAAGAAGGGAGAGAAGAGAAGGAGGAGGAGAAGGAGAAGAAGGGGAGGAAAAAGAAGAAGAAAAAGAAGAAGGGGCAGGGAGGATGCAGAAGGAACAATTGCAAACTTGGAATTGAGCATATATGAAAATCAAAGGGTCCAGAGAAGAAAGAGGCCATTATCACCAATGCAGACAAGGAACTCTGAGTTGATTGTACTAAACTCCAATGCTTGGTGCATTGTAGGATCATTTGACTTAATGGCCTAAGTCAGCATGAGCAATATAATGGGGTAAATTTATCAGGAAATACAGACCATGGGAAGCTACTGCAACCGAAGTCAACATTCATCTGTGAGTTATTAATAATCAAGGAGAAGAAGGAAATGTGATATATTCCAGAGAAGATCAAATTCTTAAGGGCAGAAAATTAAATTAAATTCGGATAAATTTGTCCTTGAGATGTATAAAAGAGGAGAGACAACTGAAAAATAATTATTTCAAGACTACAGAACCAACAAACCACAGCTTAGCCTTTCTCTCCCAATTCTATAAGGAAACGAAAAAAATATTGGCTCTACCCTTATTAAAAATGGCGGTTCATAAAGAATGGAATGAGAGGAGAAAATGTTCTTGTTGCAGGGAGGTTTCACAGAAAGTCGTATAACTAAGTCCTTAAGGTGATGTTACAATCAGCCATTTCCGCATGGATATAAATGTCTTATGTATGTGTCAGGACATACAGTGTAAAAACCAAACATTGTTCACTCCAGGTCTCAAGCATTGAAACAAAAAACAAACAAAAACAACCGTGCCTGCTGTCCATTTACCATGAACGGAGGCAAGAGGAGGGTCAAGAAGTACAAATTTCATGCACAGATAATGGGCAAATTTTGGAGGGAAGGGGCCAGACTGAGAACCGAATGGTATACAGCCCCTAGACTAATTCCATACAAATTCTCCTCGGATGAAGGACAAGAATTCCTATAGTAATGGTTTGCCCTAAAGAGGGAGTCACTTTGACATCTTTTGCACCTTCATCCATGAAAGGAAACAGAAGCATTTCAGTGCTTGGATCTGAAGGTCATTTAATCTAAGGTAACACGGGGCGCCTGGGTGGCTCAGTCGGTTCAGCGGCCAACTTCGGCTCAGGTCATGATCTCACAGTTCCTGAGTTCGAGTCCCGCATCGAGCTCTGTGCTGACAGCTCAGAGCCTGGAGACTGCTTTGGATTCTGTGTCTCCCTCTCTCTCTGCCTCTCCCCTGCTCATGCTTGGTTTCTCTCTGTCTCAATAATAAATAAACCATAAAAAAATTAATCTAAGCTAATACCTGCCTAAGTGTATGTGTTCCATATCTTTGGAAGAATTTAAAAGGAGATGGCATCCTAGAAAAGTGAGTGGAGGTCCACCTTTGTAATGGTTATCGTGACCTTATTTCTTCTCCCAGAATGACTTAACCTAAAATGTGTTTGTTATAAACCTCTTCCTTCCTGGAACCATTACTTTCATGGCATGTTATCTTCATACAGATATGTCATAGGGAGCACAAGTCATCCCCATGCTTTATGACAGTTGAGACTGTCTCAACGATCATGTGAAGAAAGCACTATTACCCCCTTTTACAGATGAAAATCTTAAATTCACAGACATGCAATCTCCTTGTCTACAGCTTCATGCTTAAAGTGAGGCTGAGCTGAAATTCCAGCCCAACCTTTTGTTTGGAGTTACTTCTAACAGACTTCCCTTACTCCCCCAGACATGTATTTATGTTCAAGACAAACCAAAAACATAACGTTTGGCTTACACGGAATCATTTATCTTCATCTCTTGGCACTGTGATTCTATAGCATTTATAAACTCCCTGTTCAGTCAGGCAAATACTTGCACTTCCGTGGTTTGATTTAGTGCCCTGGGTGCCACTACGGAAGTCACTAGCCTTGCAAATGGTCATAATCTGAGTCTAGATTTCTAGGTTTATGCTTCTCAATCACTTGGCACAGAAAAAAGCTGATACTAGAAAAAGAGTCACAGCTAGGAATTGCTGAGTTAGGATCACACATCAGTAGAAATGGAGTAGCTTGATTTTAATATGGGCGGGAACGAAAGCCAGTATAGAGAGAACAGGGTTAAGTTAGAGCGGAAGGTGGGATGGTTTAATAGGCACCCTTCAAGAAAACACCAAATATTGTAATGTCTATTCTCTCAAAGTTGCAAGTTTTTCAGACAGTGTAACCTTCTTTGTTGGCAAACGAATGCTTAGAAATAAAATACTTATAAACCGTAATTTCAGTTTTCAAAAAACATAAGACTACAAAGTATAATACTGTCTTCAAATCTCCCAAATTTTCTATAGGCAGGATCTAATTTAAGCAATAAAAATAACATTTTTTATCAGAGGAATAATCTTTGGTTTTATTTTTGTTTTCCATATGGCTCAGGATATATTTGATAAGAATTTTTGTACCTCAGACTTTTTTTCCATAACAGCATGAATGTAATGCCTGCGGGTGAATCGTGCAGATTGTACATAATCTTCACCCAAACAATAGTCTCTTTTTGAAATTTCAGAGCCCCTGTTAATTTTTAGGCAAATTTTATCCTGTTGAAGTCTATTTGCTTTCCGTCAGGGCAACTCACATCTTAGAGAAATTTTCACACGGATCTTACACATCAGTAAAGGTGGAATAGGCCATGGTATGCTCAGTTTTTATTCCTTTCTTTTTTCAAAGAGCATAAGAATAACAGCAAACAAAATAAACATAAGAAAAGCAATCATTTGGCACTTTCAGTTTATATACACAATTATGCTTTCTGTGAGCCACAGAATTTTGCATCTAACTGCCTTGTAAATTGCTCTGAAGGCCTTCCAACTCAAAAGACACCAAGTCAAATGCATGGGCCCCACAAATGCAGTCTTCTCCGGTATCCGTTTTCTCAGGGAAGGCACCATTAGACATCCAGAACAAGTAGTCATCGTCGACACTTTCCTCTCCTTACCCTTCATATCTGATTTATTATCCCTGGGACATAATTTATTCTTGAAGTATAAAAATCGACTTCCTTTATGTGTCAGGAGAAGAAGGATCAAGGTTTGGGCAGAAAAATCTTGAATCTCTCCTAAAAGTTGACTTCTGTTGTTAACGCTTACTCTGCTTATCTGTAAGAGATGGTACCTTTTATGCAATTTGAAATAATACTATATAAAATAGTAATAAAACCTTTCTCTGTGCACAAAATATGAAGCAATGTGAATCTGATAAATTAAACATTCATGGAGAATAACAGAATTCTACAAAGCTACAAACCCGGATGAACTGTAACTTCTGCTTGTATTGTTGCGATATGGCCGTGTCCTTTACACTGCTGAAGAGATCTGCCTAGCGTCTTTGAATTATTTTTAAATTATGTGAATTTTGAATAGTAGGAATCAGAAAAGTACCTTTCTCCTAGGACACGGCAGAAATCATATGCTTGTGAGAAGGATCTCTTCCTAAGCTACCATGAAAGTCCTCGATGGGGTTTCATTATTTGGTAGTAAAGTCTTTTGGTAAAATTTCGTTCCATGTTTAAGTATATTGATGAGCCAAATCTTTCACACAAAAGCAGAAAAAAGGGGGGAAAGAAGGGGAAAATTATATGATACAACACAGCTTGCGATTCCATGCAAATTTGTTTTTTTGGGAATTTATGTGAACTAGGCTCTCCTGAACATTTAAAATGGCACCTTGATACTGTTTCTGGTTTAAAAATTATTCCAGCGTTTAGTTGCTGAGGCTCCGCGTGAGGATCTGGCAATCAGAGACTCCTAACAGGTTTATTATTGGGTGTTTTAATCAGATATCAAATGTTGAAGCAACCTCAATTGTGCTAGACAAAATATCTAAGGAAAATGTGTTTATTTCCACATATTTACTCCTATGACACTGCCTTTTTTATAATGGCCATCATATAATCATATATTCAGTTTGCATGTAGGATGCAGCCACTGAAATCTCGTTAAAAATTAATCAGGCTTGGCTCCACAGGTATCTTCACAAATGTAGAAATCCACATTGTGTCCCTTCTCCCTCATCCAATGAATTATCTGGCTGTCAGACTATTCCAGATTTTCTTTCACCTTGCAAGAGGAGCTCACAGACTTTGCAATAAATTCTCCGAGCACAACCACCCAGTTGCCCATTGCTTGGGCTACCGTGGCCTTTCTGACCTGTACTTAGAATTATTGATGTCCCAAGATGTGTCAGTAAGTCTCTCTTGGGATCTGCCACAGGAGGTGTCCCTTGCTTTCTACTTCTCGGTCCTTTGTGTTCTCTGTGGCTTGTCATCATTCATAGCTGTGATACAGCAGAAAGTTAACTCCACCAGGTTGCAAAAACATTCAGATGCTTCCATTTCAAGCTTCAATCTCTTCTTTTGAAATATAAAGATTTTGGGAGGGAGTAAAAAGAAGTAACATACTTTGGTGCAAGATCATTTTACACTATTGAGCACATGTTTGCATGATATATATAAAGAATATTGAATTAAGTCACTTTTTTCCAAGTAATGATTATATGTCAGTAACTGTTCTAATCCCTTAGTATGGATTATTTCATTTAATGATGACATCAACCATATAATGTAGCTTCATAGTCAAGGAAGTTGAAGCAGAGAAGCTGGAATAAATGCCATAGACCATAAAACCAGAAGTAGTAGAGCCAGAATCTTCATGAAAAGAAATATGACTCCAGAATTATGTATTGTGCTGATCCCTTATAAGTAGTCAAGTGTATATGTAAACATGAGTTAAATATAACTTTATATATAAGTAATTTTTAAATATGACTATATATAATTTTTAAATATAACTTTATATATAATTTCAGTAAAATCTTGTACCGCAAGTGTTCTGCAAGACAAGGGAATATTTCTAATAAATTTTGACTTGATAAGTGAGCAATGTCTTGCAACATGAGTAGCACATGATGCTGAATAAACACATGATGACAACTGAGCCAAAGGTTCTCGAAATTCGTTTGATATACAAGTGCTTCAGATTATAAGCATATTTCTGGAACGAATTACGCTTGCAAACAAAAGTTTTACTCTCTATATATAAATATGATTTTTATATTAGTGGTAGTCCAGATTGTGTGATCTTGGGCAAAAACCACACATCTCTTGGTCCACGTTGTCTCTCATATATGAAAAATGAGGGATGAATTTTACTTGATGTCATGCAAAGTTTCTTTGTAGCTTTAATTCTTTTGATTTTCCCCAATTTACCTCTTTCCAAAGTATTCTTTCTCTCCTTTCTTCCTAGTAAAGCATTGCTACCACAGGGTACATAGCCCAGAGGATTTGTGTGCGCTCTCAGAGGGAAATAAAGGAAACTGAAACAGAAAAAGGAAGACCCTAGCAAGGCTGTGATCTGGGGCAAAGTGTCTCACAAGAAAAAAGACTTCAGCCAAATTCTATAGGGGAAACGGAGGGCAAGTAAGGGTCCAGAATTTGTGCCAACTTGAAGTAAGAATTGAACTTTCCTACTCTTACTCCAGTTAATCAAGGCTTAGGGCATCTTTCGTGGGAATACCAACTCCCCGATATTTCAGGTTCTCTGCATGTCCAGTCAAGAAGGTTCTGGTAGCCTGAGGACTGTCTTCCAAGGAGGAGTGACAACGCACCTCACTGAGAGCAAGATCACATTGACGCTAGTGGAGGGTCATGCAAAAAATGGTAAGAAGTTGTGGCAGGCATCTGGGCAGAACACCACCAATGTCCACTACAATTACCTGACACATATTTACAGAAAAAAAAACAGCATTTACTAAAGAAAGAAATCTAAATGCATACATTGGAAAGCAGCCTATAATTTTATTTTATTTATTTATTTTCTTTATTATTTTCTTCTTTTTTCTTTTATTTTTTTAAAAATGGTTTATTGTCAAATTGGTTTCCATATAACACCCAGTGCTCATCCCCACAAGTGCCCTCCTCCATGCCCATCTCCCCCCTCCCCCCCACATCCATCAGTCCTCAGTTTGTTTCTCAGCATTCAAGAGTCTCTCATGGTTTGCCTCTCTCCCTTTCCCCCACCATTTCCCCCCTTCTTCTCCCCCATGGCCCTCAGTTAAGTTCCTCCTAATCCTCCTATATGTGCAAACATATGGTATTTTTCCTTCTCTGCCTGACTTAATTTCGCTCAGCATAACACCCTCAAGGTCCATCCATGTTGCTACACATGGCCAGATTTCACTGTTTCTCATTGCCATGTAGTATTCCATGGTATAGATAAACCACATCTTCTTGATCCATTCGTTCGTTGATGGACACTTAGGCTCTTTCCATGTTTTAGCTATTGTGGAGAGTGCTGCTTTGAACATTGGGGTACATGTGACCTTATGCATCAGCATTTCTGTATCCCTTGGGTAAATTCCTAGCAGTGCTATTGCTGGGTCATAGGGGAGTTCTATTGTTATTTTCCTGAGCAGCCTATAATTTTATAATGCTTTGTAATCACCGATATGGAAAATGAAAAGAAATACAGATAAAGTATGTATAGTCAATTGACAAAGGAGGAAATTAAATTAGCAAATATATAAATTAAGATTCTTAGGTTTAAAAATTATCAAAGAAACACAAATGAAATGAGATATCATTTTTCGCATATTGCATTTGTAAAAAGGAGGAGAACGAAAGAGAGGAAAAGGGAGGTAGGAAGGAAGGGAAGAAGGAAGAGAGAAAGGTAGGGAGGAAGAAGGGTGCAAAGAAATTTCAAAGTGAAGTAAGCATTGCTGAGTCATTCAAAACAGGGTGAAGAGGGCAGTGAGAGGCAAGGCTATTTTCACCTCTTTTGTTTCAATTCTTAGACACCATGAACTTTACACGTTTGTGGATTACAGCTTGTCAGTTGCACCTCCACCACCTGCCTGAACACATCCTCTGCTTTGGACTGAAACAGGGATAAAGAAGCATCTGTTAGGTGAATAACCAATTGTGTATTAGTCAGTTTAATTCTGTCACTACCAATCATAATAATTTCAAAACAAGTTATATAACTTTGCAGGATTTTCTTGCCTTTATTAGTCTGTACTCCCTGCTTGCAATTTGGAGCACACTTTCAAGTTTGGTCTGTTCTATCTGCCACATTGCAATCCCTAAAACCCCAAATAAACACTTTGGGTTGTTTTACAGCCTCTTCTCGGTCACCAGAAGGAAGGAAGTAAAGAAGGGAGGCAAAGAGGGAAGGATGGACAGGGAAAATACTCACTGTTCATAACATTGTGATGGTTAGAACAGTATTTTCCATTCTAGCATAAGAAAACCTCAAAACAATTTATTTTAATTTTTTATATGCTTTATTTATTTCTGAGACAGAGACAGAGAGACAGAGAGACAGCATGAACAGTGGAGGGTCAGAGAGAGAGAGAGGTAGATACAGAATCCGAAACAGGCTCCAGGCTCTGAGCCAGCTGTCAGCACAGAGCCCGACGCAGGGCTCGAACCCACAAACCGTGAGATCATGACCTGAGCCGAAGTCGGACACTTAACTGACGGAGCCACCCAGGCGCCCCAAGAAAACTTTCTTAATGATTTTATATAAGAAACTAATGTAACATTGTGTGTCAACTATAAATCAATAAAAAGTTTTTTTATAAGAATTATGCTATGACTTGAGACTTGCTCTAGTTTTAGTAAGCCCTTGGCACTGTGCTTTATGATTGGGTAATTTAACTTCATTTTGTCAGATGACTTATTTCAAAAATAAATTTAAAAAAATGGTTAGGAAAAAGGACCATGGAAGAAGCAAGGACAAAAAGAAAAATCTGTGTGTGCCCAGACCAATCCCACCTACTACTATATGTCATCCAATTAATAAGTCTATGTTTAGCCCATTTCTGCGCCTGGTAGCAATAGTTAACAAGACTGCTTGGTTCACAGCCTGTATCCAAAGCCCTGTCTTTTATCGGCTTCGCCTTAAGTGCTATCTGAATTTTAAGCTCTTGCCTCTTTGAACTTTTTAGCCACACTCTGTTTTCATATTTTAGGTTCATAAATATAAGGTATTTATTTATGTTCTGACAAGATAAATCCATTAAGGCAAAGGTAGGAAAGAATTTGCTTGAAGCCCCCGCCAAACGCAGTCGCATGTAATTCTTACGTACACCAGAATGGTTTCCCTCTCCTCTGCCCTTTTGTGTGTGAAAACACATTGATGAGCCCCTTGGGTGTGGATAAGGAGCCCTCAGATAGTGGATAAGAAAAGAAAAGAATAAATTTATCTTAAGTAATGAAGCAAAAGTATAGAATTTCAAGGAGCAACCCAGGAAGAAGAGAAGAGAGCTCGCTGGTTAGATTGAGAGGAGCAACATGATGGCAAACAGAGGAGGGGAAAGTCTAAAATGCCCTGCAGAGGTGGTGCCTCACAAACTTTTAAAAACAGGTATATCCGGGGGGCCTGGGTGGCTTAGTGGTTAAGCGTCCGACTTTCACTTAGGTCATGATCTCACGGTTCGTGGGTTCGAGCCC
>NW_024082036.1:366026-369487 GCF_003009895.1 Hyaena hyaena | reverse complement strand
AAAACTGAGGACTGATGGATGTGGGGGGGAGGGTGGATGGGCATGGAGGAGGGCACTTTGGGGATGAGCACTGAGTGTTATGTAGAAACTAATTTGACAATAAACTATTTGTAAAAAAATAAAATAAAATATTCACGAAGAAGATTTACTTTATAATACGAATAGTGAGCAGAAACTTATGTTACCACAAAGTGAAAAGATTTTGGAGTCAGAGAGCTTCAATTAATATACTCTGTTCTAGTTCCTGTCTCATTCTGGAAACACAAATTTGATAGACCCATTTTATTCTAAAGTCAAGCTTTCATCTGAGTAGCTGTTTCTCATTATCTTAATGCTTGCCCCATAAGATTATTAAAAGCTTCTTTACTCCTCTGATAATCTCTTTTATTAAATGGATCTGAGAATCCAGAAAATTAAATAAGTATTATCAAAATGGAGTACCCATAAACACTCTGAATAGTATGCATTGTATCTTTATACTTATTCAATAAAACAAGCATAAAATATCTAAGTCTAAAACATAAATGTGGAAGTCATTAGCAAAGTTATTGGTAGAGTACATGTAAACTTCCAAGATATATAGCTTTAGCAAAACATATAAAGTCAATCTACAAAGATAATACAATATCTATTTCAAAAAAGGAATATATTTCAAGAGGGATAAAAAGTTTTCTTGTTAAATATTTATACAGAAGGATATAAAGGAAATTAGTAAAGAATATTCTAAAAGGTCAAATGTATTTTTATAAAACACTAAAATTACAAAAATAATGTGAGTAGGCTGCTATATATTCATATCTATAAGATGGTAGATGTTGAAATTCCCATCTCTTTTTATTCTCCATGCATGAGTGCAGTAATACACACATACTCATACATAATGTTTATAAAGTAAGTGGAACAATTTCCCTGTGGCAGGCACATAGGTTACATAAAGTTAAGGCATTTCTCATGTAAGACTGAGTATACACACACACAGACACACACATACACATTTTTAAAATAAATATTTAGATAACTGAAGTAGAAAAGATGTTTTTCTACTTCTTAACTCCATTTCTACATTACTTTGTACATGTACATAACTATAAGGTTTGATTCATAACCATTTGTTGTTTTAGAAACTAAAAAGTTAAAAATTTATGTTTGAAGACAAATAAGAGTACAGTAAGTAAACATCTTTTTTCTTCTCTGCCTTTGGGACCACATCTTCAGAATGGACAGTTTAATCTCTGTGAGAAAGAAACAAATCTTAAACAATGAAGATGTTAGAATTGCCAAATTTTCCCCATAAATTATCATGAAATGCATTTTAGTATATTTCATATGTGAATAATTAAAATTTGCTATTATTAAATAATATTTTTATACAAAATAGCCCATAATAATACAATAAAGATGTAAAGTTATATAATTGGGAATGCGTTAGTATTTTTTCCCAATCATCTTTTGCTAATTCTTTCAAAGTTAACAGAATTCTTCTGCTAGAAAACAAACCGAAATCCATTCCCATTAAAGCAAATAATCTATAGTAAAGCTACCACTCTTGGTAAAGCAATAAAAATAAATGAAATCCTTAGGGGATGGAATCTTTAACTTTAATGAAAGCTATTTTCTACTGCAACAATTAAATTCATGTAAATCTTTAAATACAGTCAAACATTTCTTAAGATAATGAAAAATATCTATAACTACCTTCCACATAAAAGTTTTCAAAGGCATGGTTCATTCTCACCAGTCATAATCAATTGAAATGGAGAAAGAATCTTTTTTTTTTAATTGCAAGCAAATTAAAGAATAACATATTTAAAGAAGCTGATATTTATTGGGGGATACTAAATTTGCCTGGTAACTGAAATAACATGTAGTAATTAAAATATAAATTAGTACTCATATTTAATTATAAAAAATCTATTTTATATATAGTAGGAGCAAATGGGTAGCTTCATCCACTAAGCATTCCGCTAATGACTTTGGCTCAGGCCATGATCGTAATTCTTGGGTTTGAGCCCTGCATCAGGCTCTGTGCTAACAGCATGGAGCCTGCTTGATATTCTTTCTCTCTTCCTCTCTCTGCCCTTTACTGCTCCTGTGCTGTTTCTTTCAAAATAAATAAACTTAAAAATTAAAAAAGAAAAAAAGAATTTACAGATTCAGTTTTCCAGTATACTTTTTCTGGTAATATTAACTGGAAACTTCAAATACTGTACTTTATTATATTTTAGCAGATGGGGGGGGGGGTCTTTGACAAAATGCATAGTTTAACTGTGGAGTTCTCTCATCCTTGAAGGCATATTCCAGATGACATCCTTGAACCTGCATCAATATGGCAATTTTTATGAAATGAAAATTCCTATAGGAGTCACTTTGTTAAAATGGTTTTCTACTTTCCAGTGAAATTAGTCTCCTCTAAAAAGGAAGCATCAACCTAAACCAAAAGGAGAGGAACAAGAACATAAAGATGGAGGATTAAAAAAAAAAAAAAAAAAAAAAAACATTAAGAAGATGCAAAAGAAAAAAATTGCAAAGCAAAGAAAGGGATGTTTAATGCTTAACAATATAAAAAAGGTGATCAGGGTAGATGGCCAGTGTGACATAAATTACTAGATTGCATAGAGTGATATACTATACTATTTATGTCTGTGACTCTCACTTTATCCTGAAATGTTGATTTTTTGAGGATCATCTTTACAAATATAGCTATATTTTATAAACATTTCCTGTCATGTTCTAGAAATATTCAAACATGGCAAAGTTGAAATAATATTGTCAGCAATTTACAATTAGGAATTAAAATGTAATTTTTAATAGTAATGTGAATGAAGCATTCCGAACACTCAAGAAGTCAATCATAGGACTGAGAGAACAAAGTTGCATGCCTACAAGCAGGAAAAAAAAAAAACAAAAAAAACCACCAAACAAAAACACTTTGTGGAAGGTAGGAACTGCCAAGAATTGATTTGGGAGAGAAAGGAACCACAAACATTGATAAGGAAAGGGAAGCTAACCACTGAGAGATGGGAGAGACAGAGGGAGAAAAAGTGAGAAGAGAGTGAAAACACAAGCAGGGGATTTCACAGGAAACACTCTTCCCCAAAATAATTGACTGGGAAAAAAAGAGTGGGTTTAAATACTGATTTTTTTTTTTTTTTTTTTTTTTTTTTTTTTTGTGAACAGCAGAGTACAGAATGTGAAGTTTTGTGGTTCTCACCATTGCCAGGGTCCCACCTAGCTGTGCTCCACTGGAGAAGGAGGGAGGAGACCTGGTAGCAGGAAGCATGGTCTGATGATCTCCTGTATAACATGGGGAGAAACAGTTCCCCTCCCTGGAGTGTGTTTAGTAGAGGCAATATGGCCTCTCCAGGGTCCAAAGACCAGGCAGTGAGCCATAAAGCTGCCCTGTTCACCAGCATAGGAATAAAGATGATGGCTACATTAAAAAAAAAAAAAAAAAAAAAAAA